>NW_008611699.1:9501-29948 GCF_000691845.1 Merops nubicus | reverse complement strand
GGCTCCGGCGTCACCCCGGTTGTCCTCGGAGGTTGTTTTGCCCCCCTCCGCGCAGACACGGCCCAGGGCTGGCTTCTGAACGCCGCGGTTCTCTTAATTCCTTCACCCGCAGCAGAGAGCTGCAGGGTGAGAGGTGTGGGCGGCAGCGTCTTGTCAGGCTGCGGCTGAGAACCAACGGCCAGGGTCGGTCTTTGACAAGGAGACAAAGCATTTCTAGTTTGTGCTGAGTGACTGTTTGGTTTATACAAACAGCTGAGCTGATAGTTGCTCCTCAAACCGTGAAGCCTTTTTCCTGTGTGACAACACCAGTTCAGAAGCTTTACCTAGTGCTGAACTAAGCATCCACCAGCTTTCACTCACACTTCACCTTTTTGTTGCATAGATTTTGCTTGCTTACTTTTTAATGATTCATATATCTTTCAAAAATCCATTCTCCTGCACCCTTAGCAGTCTGTTCATTGGTTGAATTAACATTAGAAGTGTGGCTGTAGATAAAACCTTTTTGCATCCTTAAGTACTAGATAGAATTTGATTTACATGATTAATAGTCTGCACATTTAAAATGTGCACATAAAAATTCATATTACATGCTGTTTTGCTGCTATTTTGGAGGAGTCTTTGCTGATGTTCAAAAGAAAAAGCACAGACAACTATCCCTGAATTTTCCCTTCATACTTTTATAATATTTCTTTTGTCTCTTGCAGGGTTGTGTTGATCATCCAATTGTTTTGACAGAAGCCGTGTGCAATCCTCTGTATTCGAGACAGATGATGTCAGAGCTCCTCTTTGAATGTTACCAAGTGCCAAAAGTGTCCTATGGAGTAGACAGCTTGTACAGTTTTTACCACAACAGGAGGCAGAGCTGGCCCTGCAGTGGCTTGGTGATATCCTCAGGCTATCAGTGCACACACATCCTGCCAGTCCTAGAAGGCAGGTGAGTGCTTGGTGTGAAGTTCTGTGCAGCTTCTCCTCCTCAGTCAGTGACAAGGAGACTTTTTAGTCTCACTAAAGAGTCAGTGATTCTTTAGTGGTGCAAATACCTATTCCTGTAGAGTTTAGTAGCTCTGCTCCTGCAGTTCCAGCTCTTAATTTACACTGAGGAGTTAAAACTAAGTCTGCAGATAGTGCAAAGCTCTGTTGAATTTTGAATGGAAAAAGCAGAGTTGTCCTTGTACATATTGTGTTCTAAGTTATTTTTCATGCATGGATCTGGCACGAGTAACATCAGGCACTAAAAAACATAGATTTTAAAGCAGCTCTGGGACAGAAGAAAGTGCTCAGTTAGATTCATGCAATTCTCCAGGCTTTTATCATTCTGGTTGTGCTGCTATGTTGTTTTACTCTTTTTTTCTTTTTAAATTATGACTATTTTTTAAATCCTTCCTACAGAAAATGTCTTTATTCTATCAGATAGATGCTTCAAATTTTCAAAGGTTACACCTGGCCAGCTGTGAAGTGCTACAAAGGCTGAAGGAGCTACCTTTAGCTCCACTAACCACTGCCTCCCTTCTTAAAATAGAACATTTCCTTGCTGTGACCAAAATTATTCAATGTTTGCTTGTTTTAAAGCCAAGCAGAGACTCTCAGAAGTACCTGCAGTAAACAAGGCAGTGATTCAGCTTCTTGTCTGAGAAAAGCAGGCGTGTTAGATGCTCTGGTGACTGAACCTTGAAATGCTTATTTCTGAATATTCCTCTGTCTGCTTGACCCTATCAGAACTTAAATATAAAAAAACAGAGGAAGTCTGTTTTACACTGAACTTGTGGCTCTCTCTGATCTCAGCTGTCTCTGCCTTTTTAGGCTGGATGCTAAAAACTGCAAACGGATTAATCTTGGAGGGTGTCAGGCAGCTGTGTACCTCCAGAGGCTCCTTCAGCTGAAGTACCCAGGACATTTTGCTGCCATCACTCTCAGTCGCATGGAGGAAATACTGCATGAGCACAGCTACATTGCAGAGGACTACATAGAAGGTCAAAACACCTGCACTTTCCCCCTAGACTTCACCCAAACTTCCTTTTGTCTTTTGTATCCCTTGTTCTCAGGTTGGCTGGGATGCTGGCAGAAGTACTCCTGTTTTGCTTTCTCTATAGCTGTCTTTCTGCTGACCTACCTCATAGAAATTCCTCATACCTCAAGGAAATGCTTGACAACAGTTTTGAATTTAACATTAAGATAGAAGGAAAATTAAATTTGAAAAAAAAGTGTTAGTTCAGGTGTCTCAGTGGAGGAAAAAAAGGGATTATTTCAGAGCAAAATAACTTAAAATGATTTTATTTTGTTATTACTTTATACTTCCAGTACAATATTCAGTTGGTCAGGATGATTTCTGCAGCTGGCCACTTTTCTTACCTGCTTTAAGGTTTCTTAAATTGCAGAGGACGCTTGTGACTTTTTTGGTGAGTTAAAGAAGTTTTGAGATTTCCATGGTGTACATCAGCTTAAGTAGTGGCCAAAGAAAAATATTTTCTTTAATTTGCCATTTCCAAGAGAGCCTGCAGGTGCCCTTAGAGACGTGTGAGAACTCTGCCTTGCCTTGGGGAGAGAGGGGAGACATTAGTGTGCAGTTTCCTTGTGTTAGTACTTTGTGTTTCCTCCGTGCTGGAGATCAGAGCACTGAGAACTGTGAGCCCTGAGTATGTGGCTCTGAGGAGGCAGCTAAATATGAGGGTGCAGCTGCCCAGAGGTGATGGGATCCCAGGCTGGACCCTTGTTCCCCTCTGTCTTCTGAGTCTGAAGTGGGCGTGGAGCGTGCCCAGCGCCCACATCATCACCTGCAGCCTGACAAAACGTTTCTCCTGCTTTCCAACACCCAGAGCTGCAGAAGTGGAGGTCCCCAGAGTACTACGAGGACAACGTGCACAAGATGCAGCTGCCTTTCTCCAGCAAGCTGCTGGGCAGCACTCTGAGCTCAGAGGAGAAGCAGGAGAGGAGGCAGCAGCAGCTGCGGCGCCTCCAGGAGCTCAACGCGCGCCGGCGGGAGGAGAAGCTGCAGCTGGACCAGGAGAGGCTGGACAGGTTACTGTATGTGCAGGTAATGGAGGAGGGGCTTCCTGGGGGGGGTTTTGGGAGGAGGGTGAGCTGCCCTTGGAGCTGGATCAGATAGTTGTGCAGCACTGAAGAAGCTACGACTGCCCCGTGTGTTTTCTGATCAGAGCTTTTTAGGGTTACTTGCAAGATAAAAGGGAGAGATGGTTGGTGCAGAGGGTGCTTCCAGGTTCTGAGCAGTGTTTCTTGCCTGAAATATTTTGAATGCATCCAAAACATGCACATCATTCTATGATTCTGTGATCATAACACCTAGTTATGAAGGCAAAGTGTCTTTACACACACATCTGACAGAGAATTGCTTACCCTGTGTTGCTCTTCACAGCTAACTCTCATCTGTCTGTAGGAGCTTCTAGAAGATGGTCAAATGGATCAATTCCACAAAGCTTTGGTGGAGCTGAACATGGACTCTGCAGAAGAACTTCAGTCTTATATCAACAAGTTGAGTGTGTCTGTGGAACAAACGAAGCAGAAAATCCTGCAGGCAGAAGCCAATATTGAAGTAGATGTTGTGGACAGCAAGCCAGAGGTATAACACTTTCACCAAGTTAATCCTCCTCTTATCTCTGACATAATTAAGTTTCTGATTGAGTGGGTGTCCCCTTAGACACATTTTATTGGTGAGCTAAGATTTTTCTTTAACACACTGCAACTCATCGTTAATTTGGCAACTGCTTCTCCAAGCCAGAGGTATAACACTTTCACCAAGTTAATCCTCCTCTTATCTCTGACATAATTAAGTTTCTCTGCTTGAGTATGTGCCCCCTCAGACACACTTTATTGATGATGAAGATTATTCTTTAACACACTGCAACTCATTGTTAATTGGGCAGCTGCTTCTCACTTTTCCAACTTTCCTGTGCAGCTACAGAAAGGGACAGTTTTTATTTTGGAGAACGTGCCTGAGATCACTCACCCTGCTTGTGCTCTGGGACACACCTTAGAGTTGGATTCTGTGTGATTCTAAGCACCATCTTTAGGCTTCCTGACAGTGGTTGGAGTAGAGTTCTGTGAAATCAATAATGACTGTTATCCTTAAAAATTTCATGCACATCTTTGAGATGTTGGAGAAACAAGGAAGAGACCCTAGTGAATCAGAGAAGGTCCCACTGAAGGTCCCACTGAAGGTCCCACTCCTCTCTGGACTTACTCATGGCAGCCTGTGCCAGCCACTGCCCTCACTCCAGGCTGACTGGCTTGGAGGCTGTACATGCAGCAGCTAACATAATGATTTGGTTCATACTTTAAACCAACCTCTAGTTCTGCTTTTGCATTTGTTTTGGTGAAATAGGTGGCCCTGGAATGTTAGATTTCTTTTCATTATCTAACAATTAAATGATGTGGAGTTTGAAGTACTTAAACCTCAAGTGTTTATAATTTTAAAACATCTTGAAGTATCAGTAGCTTTCTATGAAAGCTGTAGAAGAACTTATCAAGCTTTTTGTTAAAAACAGTGTTTGTTTTCCTTTCTGTTCTTCCCTTTCCAGGTGCAGGGAACTCCACAGTAAAGAACTAACCCTCTGCCTTCATTCTGGCTGTCCTCTTTAGGTGCACTTAAGCAGCATGTTCTGTTTTGTTTGCTTAACAATGAAGGAGGAGTTGCTACATTTGGTTGTTGGAGTTGTCTTGAAGATGAGAAGCTTATTTTTCTGCTCTGCCAAACTCATACAGGCCCAGCCCATTGCAGCTGCTCCCAAGAGATGGTCTAAGGCTGTTTGTACATTTACTTGTAATTGACTTTTCAGTCACAGAAGATGGAGCTTTTTTGCTCTTTGCTCAGAGAATTAAAAATGAAAACCAGAAAATTGAAGCATAGAGGAGTGTGGTGCCAGATGTAGTTCTTGTGTCTTACATGGAATTTGAGATGTAGCTGAAACTAGCAGGGGAGCCAGGATCTTCTGGGTGTTACATTTTTGCCTGTCCTTATCAGGAAAGCTTGTGTAAGAATCAGAGTGACTTTGTCTGAATGAAGCTGGGGTAGATAATGGGCTTACCATTGTGGTAAACAACATTTCTGTCCAAAGAAATCCTTCTAGGAAAAAGATAACTGACAGACTCTCAGCTTCTGGTGTTGGTCAGTGCTTGTGCCTAAGTTCCAACATGCCCCTCTTGAGTCCCACACTCCTCTTCTTTACTAGGTGTCATCTCAGGCCTTGGGATGAATCCAGGAGCCTTGTTGTTTGCTCTGTGCTTTGTGAGAGCACCTACAATCATGATGAGTCCATTTGTGAAGACAGACCAGCCCTCTGTGGGCCTGTGAAGGAGTCTGAAAGGCAGTGATGTGGTCCTAGGGTCTGTGCCAAATCTTCAGCCAAGTTCTACTTCTTTCTTTTACATCTTAAAACCAAACAGTAAAGAGAAATTGATTTAACAAAGCATAAGTGTGGAAGAAAACTTCAGGTGACTACAGTTGGCTTGCTTGTAACAATGAACACTGCTTAAACTTCAGCTGGAATGACTGCTTGGGTTTTAAGTGCATGTAAATTAGATATTTCAGAATGTTTAAATGATCCAACTTTCCCTCAGCCTGGCATCTCTTGCTAGACATGGCAACAAGTGTTTAAAATCAGTATTTAGCAACAAAAGCCCAAAGGTAACACTGTAAGACAAAAAGAAGGGGAGTTTAAAAGCTGCTCCTACTTCACCAGAGTGAAGTGCTCCAGGATTTTGAGTGATGCTTTTCATTGGGAAGGAGCTTTGGGAGCACCTGCAGAGCTGTGTAAAATAGGAGGGCTGTTGGTATATCCTGTGTCAAAACTGGCAGCTGAAACTCTCAAAAATTGTGTGGCAGCTTTGTAGCTGAGAAATGTTTGTTTTCCAGTCCCACATGAGCAAAGCAGGGAATTTAGTGGGAATTACAGAGCAGTTGGAGGTGCTGGAAGTGCACCAAGTTATAAGCAATTTAAAAAGCTATTTTAATAAGCTTTAGTGTGTTGGTGTGTGTAGGACACAGCTGGCACTCAGCCTGGTGACTAAGGCCTTTAATTTCTGAGCTGGCATCATGATACATCTATTGAAAGTGTTTGATTTTTATGCTTTGAGTGAATATCTGTCTTAACTCCTGTTTTCTGGGTTCTTCACCACTTTGATTGTCTCCAGTGCTAGAGAACAGCATATTTGGTTTCAGCATGTCAAAAAGCTGAGATTTGAGGAAATGGGCATTGTGTTTTCCAAAATTAAAGTCTCCTATGTGCCTAGCACACCTGAGCTGACCTGCCTAAAGGTATCTTCTCTTTCCAGACTCCAGATTTGGATCCCTTGGGCAGTGAACAGTCACTGGAGGATGTGGAAAGTATGAATGAGTTTGAACCTTTGTTTGCTGAGGAGCAGCCTGAAGTGGAGAAGCCTGTTGCTACAGTGCAGGTTTGATTTCTGTATCTACACCTCATGGAAGCATTGACTGCCTGCTGTTGGAGGAAATGTTTAAACTGTCTGTACAGGACATGGAGAGAGAAGTCCTTGCAGTCTCAGCTGGTGGTTTGGAGCAGGAATATACCCACGTGGCTCTGCAGGCAGTGCCTCTTGGAGCAGTGGATCTTATTAGGGGAAAAAAGTCCTGCTCAAGCTTTTTGTGTGTGATCCATAGCCTCATATCACATCCCAGTGCACACAGCTCTCAGCTTGTGGGGTTGAGCCTTAGGATTGGGTGGCACCAAAGAGAATAAAGAATAGGAAAAGTCCAGCTTCCTTTTGGAACCTTTTACAGCATGGCTCTTCCTCTGTGAGAGCTTTACAATCTACTTCTTGTATAGAACTGTTTGGAAACTTTGCTTATTCCAGAATATTACTGTTCTTTAACATAATTTCCTTTTCAATCTCATCTCTTTGAAGCCTGTGTTTAACCTGGCAGAGTACCACCAGCTTTTCCTTGGCACTGAAAGAATCAGGGCTCCAGAGATTGTCTTCCAGCCCTCCCTGATAGGAGAAGACCAGGCTGGTATAGCAGAAACCATGCAGTATGTCCTGGAGAGGTGAGTTTACAAAGCTGCTTGGCACTTAAACAAGCAAGCCTGGGTTTGATAGTAGCCTCTGCAATGCTGGTTACTTAACAATAATTTGGGAAAGTGTTTGAATAGCTCTTTTTGGTGAGGTTGAGCATTGCAGGTTCATCATGTCTTCCTGCTCTGAAAACCACATGGAACTCTGCTTGGCATAAATCTGTGGTTTCCAGATTTTTTGGTTGATTACCCCATCAGTAAAAAATTTTGGAGGACATGCCATGTATATTTATAAATATACATATATTTATATTTTTTTTATTAAAAAAATACATATATTTATAATTATTTAATATATATATTACTCTATGTATCTTTATAAACTACTGAATTGATGTATTATGTACATTTTAAAACATACAACAAAAAAAGAAATTAAAAAAGGATGAGATAAAGGCAAAATAAACACTATTTTCATTTATTTACTAATGGTACAAAGATTATCTTCCTGCACCCCAATGGACACACCCCACTTTGGAGACACTTGGCCCAACTTCTTGAAGAGGGGAAACCACAAACCCTTGTCAATGGACCTCCCCTGAAGCAGTGAGTCTGGTTTTGTGAGACCAAAATCAGGGGTGATGTTTTAAAGTTATGATACAGGCACACTTGCTGGGCAGCTGTTGCCAGACAGCTTGGCAGTAGATGTCCCCCCTAACTGTATGAACTCCTGAAGCATAAGAATTCCTGCTCTGAGTTGCTGATTTATGGGGTGCAGTGCACAGAGTGCTTTAAGGATTTTCTTCTCCCATCCCCTGAATTTCTGGAAGACAGGAACACAGGTTTTCATGCTGGGGGAGTGAAGGAGGTTTCTCAGAGTGCCTCCTGAGGCCAAGGTGTCAATGTTCCCTGTGGCTGCTGGGCTCATAGGAGGCATGTCCTTGAGAGAGGCTGACGTTGGCTTTTGTTCCCTTTAGATACCCAAAGGAACAACAAGCTGTTCTTGTCCAGAATGTTTTCCTCACTGGTGGAAATACAATGTACCCTGGAATGAAGGCCAGAGTCCAGAAGGAACTCCTTGAAATGAGGCCCTTCCAGTCATCTTTTCAGGTACCTGTGTTGACCTGGTGTTTGTGTCAGCAGCTTCTTCTTCTGTGCTCAGAAGTAATTGGGGTTGTGATTAGAGCATTGGGGTGGAGAGTGGTTTATGAGGAGGCTACAAACAGCTTTTTGGACCTGAGAAGATGAAAGTTAAGCCAAGATAGAGTTGCACTTTCTGAAGGTGTTAGAGCAGGGTAGATGTCTCTGAAAAGGGAAACCTGCTTCAGCTACAGGACTCTGCACACACCAACATGTTTGGCTGGAAGTCTGCAGATTGATTTCTTAGGACTAGGACAGTTCTTATCTGGACCTTTGTTAGGAGGAGTTGCTGGGAAAAACTGTGCTCACTTCAAAATTCAGTGATGGATTTGGTTTGCTGCTTGTAATTACTGTGTGGGACTAGTAAGAAAGATTCAGTGAGTATCTTGCAGACCTGTGATCCTTTGTCACTTTTGTAGCAGCAAGCAGAGCACAAGCTGAGCAAGTCCTGGAGCTTGCTGTGCATTTTGTAAGGACACTTGCAAGAGTCTCCTTTGCTGTTCTGAAACCACCTTGTCTCCTCAAATCTACAACCTTCTGGAATAGAGAATCAAGTTCTAAACTGAGGAGAGGGGAAAAAAATATGGTGCAAATACCATCTTGTGATTCCACACCCCTTGTTTTGTAGGTCTGAGCCAGGTGGGAGTGACAGAAACTTAGCTCCAGCCATAGACTTGGCCCTTGTAGGAAGGGTTTTGTGTGGGATACACACTAACATACAAACTAAGAGCTTCCTTCTTTCCATTAAAGTGTGTTCCTGACAGAAGTCTGTCACTTCACAGGGCTGGCACTGGGGATTTACATGGGGTCTAGGCCAGCCCATAGCTGGGCCAGTTCATGCTGCAGTCCCAGGAGCAGCTCAGGTGACTCTACACCCGTGGAAAGAGCACGTGTGGTTCTTCCCCACATACTGCAACTCCTTATCTTGCTGCTTCAAGCAGGGAGGGAGTTTTGCTGGAGCACTTGGTGCATGTTTTGCAGACCACCAACTCTTCCAGCCTGGGCTTCCAGCTGTGAGGGCTGTTGGCTGTGAGTGTGATACCCCCACGTGCTCTCTCAACCTGCAGAAACAAAGCAGGCTCATGCAGAATTGACCTGAAGGTGAAAACATACTTGAAACCCATTCCTGACAAGACTTTTTCACCAGAGGCACTGAAGGATGAGCTGAAGTGCAGTGGTTTGTGTCCTGTAGCACTGGGATCAGGGTGGAAAGGCCTTTCCCCTCCCCAGCTGAGCTGAAGTTGTTCTGTTTTCCTCCCATCCAGGTCCACCTCGCCTCCAGCCCCGTTCTGGACGCCTGGTACGGGGCTCGGGACTGGGCAGTGGAGCACATGACCCGTGAGGAGGGCTGGATAAGCAGGAAGGACTATGAGGAGAAGGGGGGAGAGTACCTCAAGGAGCACTGTGCCTCCAACGTCTACGTGCCCATCCGGCTCCCCAAGCAGCCCCCGCGGGCGGAGGCGCCCAGCCGGGCGCTGGCCTCGGGCTCCACCCCCTGTGAGCAGGGCTAGCCCCTCCCCGTGGGGCAGAGACCCTCGCTGGGGGGTGGGGGAGGCCCTCGACCTGCCCTCCCTGCCCGGGGAGCCTGGGGCTGCTCATGCAGGTGCCCGCAGCAGGAGGAGCCTGGCTGGGTGGGAGCTGGTGCTGTCCTGGCACTGCGGCGGCAAGGAGGAGCCACCACCGAAGGGAATTGCAGGGAAAAACACCCTCTGAGGAACTTTCATAGTAAGATTCAGGGGTTTTTGAGAGTGTAAGTTTTACAGCTCTTGTGGAATTCAAACCTGCTGGGTTTCTCCTGGCTTCACTGCACAGTGCAAGGCTTGCATGGAGCACGTCAGCCCAGCAGGCGTCCCCCTCGCTCGGCGTTTGGCCAGGGTGAGTTCTGCTGCCCGAGGTCTGATCTGGCCCTTTCCTCCTGGGGCCTCCTGCACTCACCTCGTGTTTCATTTCCTTCCTGCTGCACACGTGGCTAAACCACCACAGAATAAGCAGAGGGAGTCGAGATGCTTTTTGACTGAGTTTCTGTCCGTGATGTCACTGTCTTGGCTGAGGCTGGAGACCTGCTGTCACAGAGCACTGCCCAGCTCTCAGGACAGAACCCCCTCAGAGCACAGTCCAGGGGCTGCTGGATCTGGTGTGCTCACTCCTGCAGTGGTTTGGGAAGAGCTGTGGCTGAGCAGGGCAACTCTTGACTAGTGGGACTTTTGATAAAAGTTCTTTTAGCAATAAAGCAACCCTTTTGTTTTACCACTGACTGATGTGTTTCAGTGATTTGACCTCTTAAGGAGGACAGCAGTAAGGATGGATTTGGTTGGTTGTGCCTTGCTGGAAGATGTAGGTTTGCAGCCAGGCCCCTGACCTGCTGCACAACATGTTCTAGCTTAAATCTGGGGAATTGTCTCTCACTGAACAACTCAATGACCAAACCAGACTCCACCAGTTTGGCAAGAGCTGTAAACCATTAGGCTGGAGAAAGGAAGAATATGAGGGAAATTTCCAGGGTGTAGCTGGTATAAAGAGGGTGACCAGGCAGTGGCTTTACTGTCCCCAGGGGCTGCATTAAGACAAGCTGTCATCAGGCAGAGCCACAACAGGGCACACGAGGTGCTTGTTGGTGCTGAAGGGAGGAGTGTGTTGCTGCAGGATGTGAGATGTGTTTCTGGGTTCAAAGTTTATTGTCCAGAGCAAAAAAAAAAAGGGAACTGGTGACTCTCAGGTGGGATACAGGTCTTGGTGGAGCTTTGGCCTGGTCCCCCCAGGCTGTTGGGCAGGGGAGGAGGAGGAGAAGGGACCTGCTGCCTTTGGGTCACCTCAAGTTTGGACTGTTGAGCCTATCCCTAGCTGCCTGGGGGCCACACTCATTTTCAGGACCATTCAGGCAATTCTATGAGTTGCAAAGAATGTGGAGAAACGTGCTGGGCTGAAACATGGCCCAGTGCCCCCCAGGGAAGTGGCTTTTCTGGTCTCAGTTCCTATCGGTGACCTGGAGCAGAGTCTGTGCTGTGCCATTGCTCCCCGACCCCTTCCTGAGGCATCTTCAGCTCTCCTGGCAGAGTGGGTGCTTGAGATACAAAAACCTCTTCCCCTCCTTGTTGCTAAATAGATAAGAGGGATATCTTAGATATCTATCTAAGATAGATATCCTAAGATAGACCTGCTCCTGCACCTGGAGCAGAGTCTGTGCTGTGCCATTGCTCCCCGACCCCTTCCTGAGGCATCTTCAGCTCTCCTGGCAGAGTGGGTGCTTGAGATACAAAAACCTCTTCCCCTCCTTGTTGCTAAATAAGATATAGATTAGGATATTTAAGATAGAGATCCTAAGATGGACTTGCTCCTGCATGAAGCTCTCAAAGGGCCTCTCGTGGATGGATATATTCCTTCTGAAGGTCTGGCCAAATGGTGCCACTTGCATTAACTCAAAGCAGAGCTGTCTAAATTCTGCACCGAGTTGCCAGATCTGCTGCTTAACAGCTCTAAGGAAGCCTAATTTTATAATCCCCTAAATATTAGCTGTTAATTTGTTACTTTATCCTCACAATAACCAGAGGAACTAATGAACTCGGACAACGTGATCATGGTCACGGGCTGTTCTCAGTGTGCTGGTGGGCATTGAGTTGCTTTGAGGAGCACCATGAAAAGCATGAAGGATGCAAAAGGGGATTAATTTTCCCCATTTAAGTTCTTTTCCTGACAGGATTTGCTGTGTTGCTACGTGAGCAGGAGAATAAGTGGAAGGAGAGTGTGATGATGAGGGCAGGAGGACACAGTGGTGCTCTCTTTGGCAGTAGTGTTGGTTGAGGTCCTCGTGGAGCTCCATCTTGGGATGCTTGTGACAAGGTTTCCTCATAGCTGTGTGCAGAATTTGGTGTTTTTCCACATAACCAACACAGGGCTCACCAAACCCAGAAGGGCTTTGGTCTGTTTCTTCTGTGTGTTGTCCTATACCACCTGAGAGGGGAGCAGAACAATAAGGTACCTGCTTAGCTCCTTTTCCATGGGACTTCTGGTTGTGTGAGGAGCAATTGTTATGGTGAGAAAGCTTTACTGGGCTTACAAAAAAAAGGATCATTCTGCAGACAGGAAACTTGAGTGGCTGCTGTGAGGGCCTCTGCCAGGGCTGCTGCTGGGGGTCTGAGCTGACAAAGTGCAGTCACCAGTCCAGAGAGGGTCAAGTGGTTCCTGTTTGGTCCTCAGTGTTGCTTTGAGTTCAAAGCAACCTGTAACCTTATTATCCAACTCAGTTATCACCTAATTCAGGTCAAAGAACACAAAAGTACACGTTGGCTGTTAATGGACGTGGAGAGCTTGGTCTAGTTAACCTAAAAGAGAGCTCAAACTGGGTTCCACCTTTCACAGGGTCTCAAAGACCTGCTGGGAGTGGAAACACCACGTCAGTGAGCAGCCCTGGAGACTAAACATAGAGCACGTGTGAAATGTCCCAGATTTCCCTTGGAGCTCCATCTGAGCCTTGCTTGTGGCCTTCAAGGCTTCTTAGGTTTCCTGTGCCACAGCGACTTCAAGCAGTAACCACCCCTTGCTAAAGCTCCACTAGGACACCAAGATTAGAACTCTTTGCTCTAGTTATTAATCTCCAAAATACTTAATGTGCTGTGTAAGACAGCATTTCAGAAGGAAGAGAAGATGCCCGTGAACTGTCACTTAAAATTGAGGATTATCCCTCCAGAGACAGCCTGCAACTGATCCTCCAGCAGCCAGCCAGAAGTTTTGAAGCTTGTGTGGGATGAGCAGGGGAGGGGAGGAGGCTGTGATGGATTTCACATTATCCCCAAAGTCTCCTGGTGGGATTTCCACCCTGGCTGGATTCCTGGGGTGCAGAGCAGCTGTGCCCATTCCCAGGGCTCCCTCCCACTGCTCTGTGCAGAGAGTGAGCAGTCCCTGAGCAGCAGCTTCAGCAAAACTTCTCAGTAGCTCAAAGCCCTGGCATGCTTTGCCACAACTTCTTCAGGCTCCTCTTGCTCCCTCTTTTTGGGTGCTTTCTTTCCTGTGTTGCTTGGCAAACCCCTTTTCCCCTACCTGAGCCCAGCCCTGCCTCTCAGAGCAGCAAAGGGCCATAGTTTCAAGTCTCCTCTTTATTTTCTTTAAATTGTCTTGAATTTTTTACATCCTTAGGGATCCTTCCTCTTTTTGAGCTGTGGGCTTGGTGTCCCTTTCCTCATGCAGCAGAGCACAGCACTGAGAGCTGGGCCCACTCTGGTGCCTGTTTGCTCCCAGCAGGTTGTGGCTGTGTGCTCAGACCCCAGTTCTGGGTGAAGCTGAGCTGAGAAAGGTGCTAGCCGTGGCTTTCAGAGGGCAGAATGACTGCAGAAGACAGCAGGGGTGGTGGGAAGGCTGGAGAGGGGTTTGTGGGGAAGAGGGGGAGGTTGGACAAACGTGGAGAATAGATCCATCTGTGCTCAATGCCCAGTGGGCCAAGGGGAGGGTCTTCAAACCACTCACTGCCTGGAGCTGGAGGAAGGACACAGCAGGGTAGGAATCACCACTGTCAGAATATGAAGCAAGCTGATTTATGGCCTGACTCAGAAGGTTTTATGCTCTTAAAATTCCTCGGTTTAGGCAGGACAGTATTTTTTTTTTAGCTTTTTATTTATTTCAGGACTGAGGTGGGGGATGAAGCAGCTTCTGCCTTCATCTGTTGGCAGATAGATGTGGTGATGGGGGAAGCATCCTCTACATTGCCAGTGAGATTCTGTGAAGGCATCCAGGTTCCTGCAGCTCCAGTAGCTGTGGTCAAGCTGTTCCTTCAAGAGGAAGCTCAGTGCACTGCTCGTGGCAGGTCCCTGGACAAATGAGGTTTACAGCATGCAAGGAAAAAGTGTGGCTGAACTCAAACCCATGTCAAATGCCAGAGGAGACACCCCTTTGGAAAATGTCTAAGCTCCTCATGTGTGAGTGGCTTGGGAGCACAGTGGGTGATGGAATACTGGACAGCAGGAAGACCATGGTGCATTGGGAGCCTTTCTTAGATGAAGGGAAGGGTGGGTGATGGACCTCTGGGTGGGAGAAGCTTTGAGGGGTGATGACAACCTGCAGCCCCAAAAGCCTCAGAGCTGCTGTGGTGGCCCGTGGGGCTGCTGGGCAGGTGCTTTCCTGAGTCCCCTAATGCTCAGGAGGAGTGGGAAGCTGTTGGCTGCATCTGAGGCTGATTTTCCTCCTCTCTAAACTATCATCCTGTCCCTGCCCCTCTTGCTGGAGCATCCCCCATGCTCCTAAATGGCTCCATGTCCCAAGTGGGAAGACTGTCCTGTACAAGCATGGGAGGCTGGGGACTTGCAGACAGCTTTTGGGGGATCTTATCTTCCCACTGAAGATTCTGATGTGGATGTTTTGTTCTTCAGGGTGTTCTTGCTCTCTTCACATAGCAGTAAGAACAACCAGCCTGCCTCATACTCTTGTTTCTCAGTTTGAACAGCAGCCCAGCCACATCCAGGTAAGAAACAGGCCCCTTGGGCTGATCTTCTGCTCTGCTTGGAGGGCTACCAGGGACTTTCACAGGGCTCCTCCACAGAAATTTAGAAGGTCTTTCAGTCAGGCCCCTGTTACTGAGGGGTGACCCCCCCTCTCACCTTGAGCACCTTCCAGCATTTAGATAAATCCACCTGACCTGGAAGCCATCAACTAATAAACTGTCAGTATTCCAGAGGCCACGTGCCTTAAGAAGGTCCCAAATTGTGTCCTTAGATGCACCCACAGTGAGAGGCCCCTGGGATCCCACCATGCACACAGGAGCTTGGCACAAGGGAGGTGCCAAAGGCCACGTGCCTTAAGAAGGTCCCAAACTGTGTCCTTAGATGCACCCACAGTGAGGGGCCCCTGGGATCCCACCATGCACAGAGGAGCTTGGCACAAGGGAGGTGCCATCTGCTAGTGCTGGGTTTGAGCTATTAGTGAACTTCTTGCCTAGCTGCTTGCACAGCTTGTCTAGCATTGGGAAAAGCACCTCTGGTTTCTAAATGGGGCAGATTTGGGGTTTTTTAGCCTGTCTTTACACTTGGCTTTGTGTCCCTTGGGTTAAGCCTGGTGTGGGGTTAAGGATGTGCATTAACACAGTGCTCCTGGGGAATATGCATCAAATCCTCATCCTTACATCACTGTTTTCTTGATCATCATTTTCTTTTTCAACACTGCAGCTGGGTTAAAATATACCCCACTCCTCCTCCTCACCCCAGATTCCTGCCACATACCTGGCATTCCTTCATCCTTAATGAGATGAAGGAGTGGGGGATTTCACCCTCCTGGAATTTTAAAGGAATACTAAGTGGATTTCTCATGAAAAGCCCCATTTAGGGTACAAATCTCCCTGCAAGATAGTCTCTGCATGGCAAACCTCACTTTTGCTGGTAATGATGAACCTTTTTTAGTTCCCTGTTCAATAGATACTTTTTGCTTGGGCCTTAAGTTTTGCCATTGATGGAGAACTGGGTTGGAGCAAGCTCCTGGTGGTGTGGAGGAAGCAGATGGGACTTGCATCCTTGCAGAGGTAGGTTGGGACACCAGTGGAACTCCTGGGCTGTTGACACTTGAAGATCTACCCATCACTGCAGTGTGGAGAAGCTCTCCATGCAGACAAGGCAGCATAAAGGTGGTTAAGGCAAAATGAGTTTTCTTCCAGGCTCAGTCATTAATAAATATAAAGCTTCACTGGATCCAAGGTTCCTCTGGTCCTGGTAGTGACCTCCAGGAGATGTCAAGGGAGGAGAATAAGAATAGGAGCAGTAGCAGTATGTGTGTGAAACAGGGAGGAGATGGTAAATGATTGCAATGGGTGAAGGCTCTGTAGCCAGGGAGGAATGTGAACAGGGTGCTCCTGGGGTCTGTCTGCATGGGATCCATCACCACCAGAGGACTCTGCCCTGTGTGGAAAGGACAGGTGATGCTATCCAAACAAGAGGGGACGTGGATTGTGGAGTAACAACACCAGGCTGGACTGTGAAGGTGTGTTTTGGAGGCACTGCTGTGCTGTGGGTGTTCCAAAGCTGCTGTGACAGCCCCAAGCAGCAGTGAAGGGCTGGGCCAGGACCCTGTGTCTGCCCAGCTCTGCCTCCTGCTGTGGGAGAGGGGCTTTGCTGCAGCTCCACGGGCCTGAACCAAAGGTCCTGTGGCCTGGGGGCCCTGCCTTGCTTTCATCCAGCTCCGTGGTGGCAGAGGGCCATGGGCTTGTTCTGCCTGCTGAGGAAACAAAGGGGAGGAAAGCTTTGATTTCACCATGGTGGACACCCTCCTGCTCAGGGGTGCTGCAGATGGCAGGAACTGGGGGCCAGGGGCTCGGGGGGATTTTTGCCTTTATCCTTTGTAAACCACTTGGTAGCTTCTTGTTGTGGGAACTGCTGTGACCTCTGCAGGTTTTGTTTGTGCTCTTTGGCTGACATTGTTCACAGCAAGCCTTTGATGTCCAGCCCTGGGAGTGTCCTCTGGCCCAGGAACAGGAAGAGTTGAGCCTGGCTGCCCACAGGCACACTCCAGCTCTGGAAGAAGGGCTGGTGCCCTGCTGTGGTGGCACCACCCAGCCATGGACCTTCCCACACCTGAGGAAGACAAATGAGTTGTGTGCTGTTGCAGGCTGTCCCCAGGTTGATGACTTGTGCCCAGCATCCTTGGCCACAGCAGTGTCCCCTGCCAGCAGCAGAGGTGGCCAAGAGCTCTTGCTCAGGCAGGGGCAGCTGATGGGGCTGTGCCATCAACGGGTGGAGAAGATGCAGGGAAGAATTTGGCATTTAGGGGAATTTTTTGGGTTTTTCTTGGAAAAGAACTAGGAGGGTGCAGGGCTATAAACTGAAAGAGGCTCTCTGCCCCTCACTGCCCAGAGCCATTTGCCTGCCTATTGAACAACTCCAAATTTTGTAATGCTGTGAGAATGGAGGGGATAATCCCCTGAATGCGGTGCAAAAATGCCCAAGAAGACTGTTGTTCACAACACAAGAGGTTCCCCAGGCAGCAAAAAATGACAGTTCCCAGGAGCTATAAAGTGCTTGAGTGTCTTTCCCCAGCTCAAAATGCACTTTATAAAATGACATCACCTTGAACCTCCTCTGCTATTGGACATGCTGGGATCTGAGATGTGTTTAAGTTGTGCTGTAAGGTCTACAGAGAGCTGGGAAATGAGTCTTTAATTGCAAATTTGGTGTGCTGTGGATGGTGGTTTTTACAAGCACTCCATCAGAGGAGCCAGCAGTCACCAATTAGTTTCCTTAGGTATCAAAGGACACTCGTACAGTGGGAGTAGGGTGTGTGGAGAGGGGTTTTATCTCAAGCTCCAGGTGTTATGGGGAAGGTTCAAGTAGTTGGTCAGTGTTTCAAGGAGAACTTCAAGCACTCTCCAGTGCCCCACTGCACGGCTGAACCCAGCAGAGCAATCTGGTGTTCCCCACAGAGGGTGCCCCCCTCCCATGGCTTGTTCTGAGCAGCTCTCCTGGCAATTTCCTATTTTTCTTCCTTCTAAAAGGGTGTTTGAGCTCCTGAATGGAAGGAAGTCTTTTCCTGAAAGGCAGACAGAAATGCTCCTGGGTTTTCTGGCTCAGGAAATCTGGGCCTCAAATCTGAGGCTGACTTCTTTGGAGCCCCAGACAGCAGCAGTCTCCACCAGGCCAGTAGAAACCCATCGAGTCAATTCCTGCCAGAAGTGGCAATTTCTGTTCCTCCAGCTTCACAGACTTGGTGTCCTCAGCATATTTTTTCCTTCACAGATGCCCAAGGAGGCTGCCCCTTAAGCACCATGGCTAAATCAAAGCAAAACCCAACACAAACCAAATAACCAAATCTAGTTGTGTTTCACAGGCTTCCTCAGGACTTCCTTAAAATTCAAGTAGAAGCATTGTATATTTTGAAGTGTTTTGCTCCTTCATGTTTTTACTTGAAAATGGTTGTAGCCCTCTAAGGGTGGCATCAGTTTCTTCTGAGATGTGTAAGTTAAAACATTTTGAACTGAAGTGCAAGCCTTCAATGTCATAATTTCTTAATAGGGCTGCCACAACTGTTTAGACATATAAACCATTTGATTATAGTTTTATGTTAAACGAGGAAGCATAATTAATATGATCATGTTTAATTTCTTCCTTACTGAACAGAAAGAGAGAAGAATTTCTCTGGAGAAAAGAGACTTTCCTCAAATGACTAAAGGGGAAGATTTTTTAAAATAATTTAGCTTTTTTAAGAAGCTTAAGCTGTTAGATGGGGTTGAAGGAGGATATAAAATGCAAAATATTTTGGCTGAGCTGTGGAGAGAGCATCCCAGGGAGCCTTGTTCAACCTCACCTGGGATGGTTCCAGGGATGGGGCAGTGACCACCTCTCTGGGCAGCCTGGGCCAGGGGCTCACCACCCTCAGCACCAAAAATTTCTTCCTTATATCTTATCTAAATCTTCTCTCTTTTAGTTTAAAACCATCCCCCCTTTCCTCGACCCTGGGAGCATCATCTTCTGGTAGAAAGAGTGATGCAGCTGGGATGTGTTTTATCCATACCCTGACACGATGTCCTGTAGCCTTCTCCACACCTCACTGGTTGATTTCCAAGCTCTTGGCCACCAACCCCCATTTTTGGTACAACATAAATACATTTGTGCTCTTGAAGCACCTACGTAGCCTCACCCTGACCCCACTTGTCCACCTCTCTGGAGGAAAAGGCCACTCCTACACTCACGTTTCACCCTCAGGGGAACATGGACAAGCAGAGCATCATCAAGAGGGTGCTGAAACAACTTGGGCTCCAAAATCTGACCTTCAGATTAGTTCCTTAAACTTCTGAATGCAGAGGGGGGAGAGTGTGCCTCCATCTATCTGTTTCTGCAGGGCTGAGAGAAGAAATCCCTGCTCATTTCTGCCTGCAGCTGCTCCCTGAGCCCCTTCCCCAGGAGTAGCTGGGTGTTAAGAATCCCTCCCAGATCTCTGCTGCCATGATCAGCAATAATGGTCAATTAGGTGTACTGGGAAGGGAGGAAGAACAACAAACAGAGATGGCAATTTGAGCCCTAGCAGGACAAAAGAAAATTCACCTTTGTTGAGCAGAAAGGATTTAAGACCCTAGCAGGGGAAGGAGGAGAAGGAAAAGCTATAAGCCTTGAAAGAAAGAGCTATAGAAAATACTTAATGCTGCTTTTTAGGGCTTGCCAAACAAGGAAAACACATTAGAGCATTTTCACCTGCTGGCTCAGGGGGATTTGACTTGATTCTCATTTATATAACGTGTTTTGCAGCCCAGGTTTTAAGCAGGGCCTGGAGGTAAATGGATCCAGGGGCCGTTTTATTGTCCAGGAGAGGAATGTGGGTTCCTGCTCCTGATGGAGGTGGAAATTTGCAGCAGGTCAGGGCTGGGCTGCTGAGGGATTAGGTCAGCAGCAGCTCTCAGTGCTGCCTTAAGGCCAATTGAATTTTTCACAGAAGAGGGAAAGATGAAGAGAAATAAAACCCCTGCAACTTAACTAATTACCTGCCACTAAATGAGGCAGCATGAAGTGCTCACCACCTCCACTTTGCCTGAGAGCATTGCTGCAGTGATGAGGTGGCACGTGTGATGGGAGCCTTCCCACTCCTCCCAGGATGACAGTGCTTCTGCCAGGCTGGGGCTGTGCTGGGGGCTGGTGGCTGGGAGGGGGTCGAGTTCTTGGTGCTGGGGTCAGCTTCTGGGTGAGGTGTGGGTGGGTGGGAGGTGAGCTCAGGGTTTAGTTTGGAGGAAAAGAGCCTGGGGGGTGTCCAGCTGAGAACTGCAGCGTTGTCTCACAGGGGGTTCCTTCTCAGCTATGGAATTCCAGAGTGTCTGGGTCTGTTGATTTGCCTTTGCTGGTGGCTGCTGTTGGGCAGGTAGGAAGAGGGCTGCCTCCTCCAAAACAGGTACTGGGCCTCCTGGTCACCTGCTGCTTTTCCTTCTGTGCCAGGGTAACTCCAGTGATATCCCACCCTGGGTGCTCACAGCTCTAGTCCTCTAACTCCTGTTAAGCCCCAGGCTCAAATCCCTGCTTGGTTTAAACCCTGTGGGATGGGTGGCTGCCAAGGGTGGGATTTGGGTGGTGCTTGTGCTGGGCAGGTGTCTCTGGCCTGTCTCCTGCTGAGCAGAGCTGCTGGCAGAACCCTGCAATGGTCACAGACTCCCTCTGCTTTGCTTGGAGGAGGCTCACTCCAGGTAGAAGATACTTATTGCCAGAAAGGGAACAACAGGAAGGAAAGCTGCAGGCAGATATAAGCCCATGTTCTTGTAACCCCTGAATTAAGAGAAGGCTTAATGATGATTCTCAGACAGCATTTCCTGCTGTAGCTCCTCAAAGAAGATCTCCCAGGACAAGCAGGAGAGGGAAGCATCTCACCAGGGATCAGAGC
>NW_008611699.1:0-9470 GCF_000691845.1 Merops nubicus | reverse complement strand
CCCTAGCTCTCATCTGGCTGCAAATGTAGCATGGAGTCTCCTGTGTGATGCTTTGCTCCTCCTGCTCCTGAGGCTGTTGAGCTTCACCCCCAGAAGCCTCCCGAGGCCACTGCCATAGCTGTGCATGGCTGGGTTGAGTGCTGGAGGTCCAGGGTAATACAGCAGAAGGAAGAAGGGCAGAGAGCTGCTGTAGCTCTGCTTTCCTCTCTTGCCTTGACACGTCTGTCACCGTGTGGAGGCCAGGGCTGGTGGTGGTGGTGTGGCTATGTGAAGGCTTGGGCTGCAGCAGAGGATTCAGGTTGAGCAAGTTTGGCCAGGTGTGCCAGCAACCCCAGCACTTTCCTCTGTGGCCACACCAGTTTTGCTGGGCACTGGCTGAGCTGCAGCCTGGCAGTGGCCCTGCTGGCCACCACTGCCTGAGGGAAAGGCCCAGGGCTTGTCTTGCATGAATGTGTGTGAAGGGGGGATGCTGTAGAGGGCACAAATGAACTATTCAGGTTCTTATTCTAATTGGTGATACCCTGTGTTCTGGATGCTGGGTTGATCCACACGGGTGCATCTGATGAGGGGTGGTTTTGCTGATGCTCATAAATCTGGTCTGATGGCCTTGGCACATTGTGGGAGGCACCAGTGGGCTGGGCTTTAAGGAGGGGAAGTGGATGATTCCCTCAGTGGAGAAGTGGATGATTCCCTCAGTGGAGAAGTGATGGAAGAGTGCTGGCTGAGTTCTTGAGGAGTTAATGCTCCTGAGGCTTCCTCAGGTTGTGAGCAGTGCTGGAGCACTTGGAGCTCTGACCAAACTGGGTCTCCCCCAGGCCATACACTTGCCAGAGATGGGTCAGAGCCAGAGGAAACCACACAAACTTTTCCACTACTGCTCTGTGCCTATCTTGAGCAGAGATGGGGAAAGCATCAGCTTTCCAGTGCTAAGGGATTTCTAGCAATCCATTCACTTCAGTTTTGCCTGAAGAAATGAACCAAGAGCTGCCTGCCTGAATCAGTAAAGGAAGCAGGAGAGGATTTTTCTGTCTCTCTCCCTACAACTTTTAATGAGCAGCAGCAGAGGCCTCAATGCTGTGCTCCTCGAGCTCCCAGGGCAGCACTGCAGCATCTCCCCAGCTTCAGGCTGGGCTCTGGAACTTAAAACCCACCACACACAGAGCCAAGGCCACGAGTTTTGCCCCTTGCCTCAGCAGAGTTGGTATTTCAGAACTGAGAACTCAGGGGTTTCTAAGTGCTCAGGCTGATAATGACACGAGGCTTCTTGTGATACCTGTGGGGGGGACTTAAACCAATCTTCATTGCTTTTAGAAGCCTTACTTCATTTTATTTTATTGCAGGTTTAGGGTTTTTTCTCCCCATGCTGCTTCAAGGCCAGGGATAAGAATGTCTCCTTGATGCAAGGTACCAATGTTTTAGCATCAGACTGCTGTGGTCCAGGCATCACAATTAGTTCTTGGAGTGTGATTTAAAGCACAGCCAATAAAATAGTTAATACTGAAAATCCTCACCAGAGCTGTGAGATTTACAGATATAAACCTGTATTTCTGGTGGCTCCACTGCTGCTGCTCCCTCCACATGCCTCTAAAACACCATCACCAAGGAAATTTCAGACCTCACCAAAGCAGCTTAGCTATAACATTTTGTGTTGTGTTGTTTAGTGGCCTGAAATGCTGAGTAGGGGCTGCTGAGGAAGAGCTGGGGAGTGTAACCCACCACACCTAAAGGCTTCACTGGCTGGGTTTTAAGAGCCTTCCATCCCAAGCTGGCAAACCTGGATGTAGAGATCTGTAGGCACAAGGCAAAGCAGAAATCTCCCACTCTAAGCCCTGCAAGTGCCCCTTGGGAATGCTGAAGCTTCTTCTCAACCTGAGGAACACCAGCCTGCAGGGAGCAGCAATCCCAAATTCTTCCTAAAACTTAAGTAGAGAATGTGTAGAGTTATAGATCTCTTGTGAATATGAAAATATTGTAACTCCTGGAGAAATTAAGACTGCTTGGAATAAGTATCACAAATTCCCCCTTCTTTCCTTCTCCTCCAGAAGAAGCCTTCTCAAAAACCCTTAGGAAATGAGTCGTTCTAGTGGAATTTTGTCAGGCTGGCAGAGCACTGGGAGCTGACCCCTTCCCTTCAGGGCCTGCTTGGTGCCACAAGTCCCCAGTTCAGGTTCTTCTGGTCACCAGCACTGTGTCACTGCACCCTTCATTCTGCTGGGATTTGCACTGACTGTTCAAGAGAGGCCTTATTTCAAAAAAATTCCTTTATTCCTTTGCCTGGGGGTGGAATGAATTCATTTTTTTTTTTTTTAAAAGAAGAAATTAAATGCAAAGCAGTTATGAAAATTCAGAAGTGTCTCATGTGCTTTAATAACTTCACCCAATATCCTTTTCAATTTCTTTAATGCCATCCTCCTTCCTGCAGCTCTGTTCTCCCAGGAGCTGGAGCAGTGGGGCAGCTCTGCCTGGCCTTGCTCATGACTCAAATGCTGTCAGACTGAAAGAGGGGTTGATGTTGCAGATGTTTGTGCAACATCTGTATGTTCCTGGAACTTCATCCTTGTGTCAAAACATATTAGAAAGACAAACTCTGTAGAAGAACAATACCTATTAGTCTGATAACCAGGAGCCAGGCGCTTAATAAGCACTTGAGCTCTCAGAGCAGGGAACTTCCAATTAATATTGATTAGAAACCATTTTCTCACTGTAAATACTGCAGCACAGTGTCTGTTGTCATCAGCACCTTGTTACGACTGCTGTCTTGATTTTTGTTTGCTCATTAGGGTCTGGATGGAGAGATGGTCTGTCTGACTCTCTAACACTAATGAAGCTCGTTAACTGGAACACGTGTGGAAGCAATTAGAGAAATCCTGACCCACCACAGATGCAGAGCCACACTGGGCTGGCTGCTGGAAGGGAGAAAACATTCATCTGCTTGGCTAAAAGCTCAGTAGAAGTGGGAAAAGTCTGGGATGCTGCAGAACAACCCCCAGGCTGGTGGCAGGAGTGGCTCGTGCCTGCCCAGGGCTGTTGTCACCCAGGGTTTGCTCTGTGTACCTCCTCCTGCTCCCTTAGGTTGTCTGGATACACCATTAAACCAGGTCTCAGTTGCCTCAGGGGAAAGAAAAGAGATCCCCGTGTTACTTTGAGTGCTGTGTGAGTTGTGTAACACTGAAGAGACAATTAAGGCCAGAGATCTGAACCTTGAGAGTGTCTTTCTAATGTCAAGTAACCCTGATAAAGCGCCGAGCTTCTGCTGCCTCCTGATGTGGCTGTTGGTGTTGCTTAGTTCTGCCTGTTCTTAATTGCTGATTATGTAAATGATCATTGACAGGCTTCAAGAGCAAAGGCATTGCATCATCATGGAGAACGTGGGACACGTGGGACGGGCCAGAGTGGTGCTGCTGAGAACATCACCCTGGTTATCTGGGTGCTGCCCCGACAGGCTTGGGTCTGTGCAGTAACATTGCTGATGGGTAAAGCTCCCTTCTCGTGGAGGAGAAGGTCCTAAACATGGCAAATCTGTCTTTAAACCCTGATAACCTGCTCCCTGGTTCTCACAGCTAGGTCTGAGCTGGAGCCTTCCTGGCACGGAGCTGCTCAGGCCTTGAGTCCAGTCCTGCTAAAACTAACTGAGGGACTTTCATGAACTGCAGAAACCAGATCTGGCCCTGAAAGGTGGACAAAGGCTTCTAACACTCCTGCTCCTGGGGAGGCTTTTATGCCTTCAGCTATCAAATGTGTACTCTGCTGAGCAGCATCATCAAAGATGCATGAATGTCAGGATCTGTTTCCCAGGGGCAGCAGCCTGTGCTGCACAGGGCTCTGAGCAGCAGCTCCAGCCCCAACAGTCTCCTTGTGCTCTTTTGCTTCACGGATGGCCAAGAGATGATGAACTCAGAGCAGCTCTGGAGTCACACCAGCCAGGTCCAGCTGCCTGCTACACTCATGTCAGGTTGGATGGGGCTTGGAGCAAGCTGGTCTGGCAGAAGGTGTCCCTGCCTGTGGCAAGGGGGTTGGAGCTTGATGATTTTTAAGGTCACTTCCAACCCAAACTGTTCCATTATTCTATGACCTGCTTGGAGTTAAAGGGGGGATGATGTTGGCCATTCATGGGCTGCTCTTTGGGGTGCTTGTCCAGGAAACTCACAGCGTGTGGTGATTCTCAGGAGAGGAGCAGGACCTGAGTGGAAGCAGCAGAGCCATGAGAACAGATGGAGAGAAACTCCCCTTGAACAAACTCACCTGGAAAGCAGGAGATGAAGCTCCTCAGGCAGCAGAACTGGGGGACTGAGCAAGCTTCAAGACATAGCAGGGCTGGTTCATCTCAAGGGTTACAAGATGCAAGTGCTTTCCCAAGCCAACGTCTTGGGGTTATAATTCAGGAAACCTGTTTGCAGCTTTTCTGTTCCAAAGGGCCAAGTTTCTCTCTGAAATTTGCCTCAAAACTGCATTAAACAGTTGTGTACCTAAAGAGAAATGCCAGGCACACCTTTAAACCCTTCAGCTTGTCAAATACCTGAATGCCACAGAGGATTTTATGGCTAAATGCTCTGTGCACTCAGTGTAAACCAGATTATGGTACAATATTTGCTTAAACTGGGGAGCAAGCTCACAGATGATGACAAAGCCCTGACAAGTTTCAAGTGCACTGCACAGGAGATCTTTGGATTAGCTGCCAATCAATGGCTGGCCAGTGGAAGGTGGAAAGTGCTTTGATGGGACCAGAAGATGACAGTTGGGTAGAAGGTGCCTCGTGTCTCCTCTGGCAGTGCTCTGACCTTCCCTCTAACCACCACCCTCCTCTGCAAAATCACCATTGGCTTTCAAAATCAGTATTGCTGTTTGCATTTAGCACTAGACTTAATGAGGCTGTTATGTTCCTCTGATGTTCCTGTGATCTAGGGGCATGTTGTTGGCTCTGGACTCCTTCCATAGATTGACTTTTTTTAACAGATAAAAGAAACCAGAGGTTAGACAAATGTGTAGTGCTGCATTTTTTTAGGCTGGTGGGGTTTTTTTGCTGATGTATCAAACTCCCCAGCACAGCTCTGCTCTGGGTTTCTGGGCAGGCCTCTCCCTCGTCCAGGTGTAGCCCCCAGGCTGGAGCATGGGAGCATGACAATTATTTTCTGAAATCCTGTCAGCTTTGTGAAATAGGGGTGAAGGACCAACCTGGTTCCACAAGTGAATTCAAGGCCAGAAACAGAGAAATTCAAGGCCACTCTCAGGAGCAGTGGCTCATTTCAGTCAAGAAAAGAGAGTGGACATGGCTGCAAATAAAATGGCATCATCTTACCTCAATGCTAAATCATCCTTCAGCAGTCCAGTGCTGAGATGTTTTAGGAGAGGAGCATTTTGCTTTGCCCAGTGTGACCTTTTCTTCCAAAAAGCCTTCAGCACTGACCCAGAAATACCTGGGGTTAGGTAGCCAGAGGGTCTTGCTTCTGAATTAAAGTCCTTTTGGATGATGTTTGTTGAGGCTCCCCTGCCTCCTGAGCTGCTGTCACTTTGAAACTCCTTAAGACAGCATCTATTGCATCCTTAATCCAAGGATTCTTGTGCAGAACCAGAAGTGTGCCAGGTTTTTTATGTTTTAAATTGAAGTTGTATCTAGCCCTTAAAACATCTTCCCCTCAAAGCTTCTCACAGGCACAAAGACATGGAGTTAAACCAGCTTATTTCTGACCTTCAGGAACTCCAGCCAGATGCAGAGTTTGCCCCTTGAGACAATCTTTCTAATGAATCTTCCCAACCTGCTGTGAAGAAGGGAGGTAACAGGCACCAACTGCCATCTGAGGGCTGGAGGAAAGAAACAAGACGTGGAGCTGTGACCATGGAAAAGGTTTTCAGCCCCCAAACCATGGGCAGAAAGAAAATGTTCTGCTGTCAGGGTGGTCTTCCCCCAGCAACCTACCCCCCACGGTTCTGTGCTCTGCTGCAGCAGGAGGGAGGCCCCAGCAGGGGACTGGAAGCTTTGGGAAAGATGTAGGGATTAATTGTGGGGTCAAAATGAGTTCCACTCAGTGCTGGGCAGGTGGCCAGCCCCTAACCACAGGGATTTTCACCCAGAGCCTTGCAAGGTGTGGATCTTTGCCCACCAGGCTGTAATGTTTTCCTGTCAAGGCACGAAATCTCCCACAGGTCAACCTGGTCCTAGGTTTGGAGGCATTTGAAGAGGTTTACCCTCCAAACCTGCTGCTGGCTTTCATGTCTGCAAGTGGCCTTTCTTCTGGGGAAGTCCTGGCTGCTGACACTGCAGCAGGGCTGCTGGAGCTGGGGCTGAGCACTCTGCCTGTAGAGGGGTGGCCTTTGTGCCTGCAGAAGAGAGGAGGAATGAGTGGCAGCCTTCAGGAAGTGTGAGTTGTACCAATGTTGGGGATTGAGCCATTGAATTTTGGGGTTTATTTTTCTTCTTTTGGTCTATTTCCAAGGTACAAACAGCCAGCAGTGCCATTTCTCTGAGGGTGCACTTGGATTACGTGTTGGCCTGTTGGGAAGTCCTTGTCCCAGTTTCCTGGCTCATGCCCAGTTTGGCATAGGCTTTCCCAGTGCAGATGGAGTGAAGAGTCCTGAAGGCCCAGGCCCCTCCTGCCAGCCTTTGCAAGGCTGTTTCTCACTGATTTGGTGCTCAGGTATGAAAGATGAGTTACTTTTGACTTCTCTTGCTGCAGCACTTGTTCTTTCTGCTGTACCACCCCAGAGCCAGATCTGTGCACCCTCTCTTTTTACCTCCTGGTTTATTCTTCATCTAATCCTCGATTTCTTCTCATGGCCTTTTGCTAAAATCAGCATGAATGTGCTAGATCTAGCCTCCATCACTTAGTCCCACATTTCTGCTGCACTTCTCAGCTTTCCCTTGGTGTCCTCCTGCGTTCTCTCTCCTCTTACTGATTTCCCTTTTCTGGACCACCCCTGGTTATTCCCTGGGCCCCCCAGTGAGGCATTTGAGAGCTTTCCCATGACTTCAGCACTTTCCAAGCCTTAAATCTTTTGTTTGCTTGGTTTTATACAGAGAATAACCAAGGTCAGCGTTCCTGCTCGTGTATCTTTCTCTAGGACAGTGTTTCACCACTGCCACCCCCTTGGTTTGAGCATCGTTTCCTTTCCTTGTCCCTTGTGACTTCCTTTCAGACAACCCACACCCCCGCAGCTCCTCCTCTGCCCCCACCCCAGGGCTCCCCTGTGCCACACCACTCATTTCCTCCCGCTGTTTCTGTTGGAAACCTCATGCCCTCCCTGCTAAGCCTGCAAGATGAAGATGATTTCCCATTCTCTGCCCTTTCCCCACCTCCCTCTCTCCTGCTCTCATCACCCTCATGGTGCTCTCCCTGCCTCCCCTGCCCAGCTGGCTCCTGAGCGAGCCCCAGGCAGCCCACGCTCACCCACCACGACCAACTTCTGCCTTCAGTTCTTGTCTCAGGGCTTGTTTCCTCTCCCTGGCCCTCACTGTGCTGCCAGATGCTGCCCCTGAGCAGGGCTGGGAGTAGGTTGCTCTCCTGCTGCAGCCCCCTACGCTCAGCTGGCTCCTCTTCTGACAAGCTGTCCCCAGGGGAGCGTGTGGCAGAGCAGCCACGTGCTCAGTGCTCCTGCAGAGCAAGGATGGGTTTTTTTTTCATGGTCCCCCCACTTCTACATTTTTCATCTCCCTGCACAGCCTAAGACTGGGGGTTCCTTTTGTGTGTCCAAGTTACGGGGTCTCCTCAGCGTCCTCCAACCACTGCAGCTCCCCATTGACTTGGTTAATCCAGACTCAATTGGTTGCCAGCATCTAGTCTGACCATGAAGTAACTTATGGATTATAAAAGCAAAAGAGAAAAATCCTGTTCTCAGACGTGGGTGAAATCTCTCCAGCAAGCTTGCTAAAGGAAGGAATTTGAGGGACCAAACCTAGCTGTGAAATTGGATTGAACACTGGATGAGGAAGGAGACACGAGGAACTGGGTCTTTGAACATGCTGGATGTTTTAGGAGTGCTTTTTGTGAAACTCAATGCAGTGAATTTTGACTGTACTAGAAAACAAACAAACTGTATTTCTATTCCAGCTCCAAATCTTTGTATTGGCAAGCGAAGCAAGAGCTTTGCCAGCAAAAAATGAGGCTGATGCAGATGCCTGCAGGCTCTCTTTGATGCGCTCACCCCTCCCTCTGCCCTGAAGTTCTCCACCTTCCCCATTCCTGGGCACCAGAAGAGCCTGCTGACGTGGTAGCTGGCCTTATCATCCCCATTGCAATGCTCATACCCAAATTTGAACAGAAAATCAGTCCTTTTTTTTTTTTGATCCTCTAACTGTTAAGATGCGTTTCAGCTCTTTACGCTGACTCACCGCTCTGGCGCGGAGCCAGGTTATTTATGTGCCTCCCCTCATCGTTACCATACGTGCCTCACAGAGCAGCTGTGCTTACAACACGTTTTAAATAAACAGACAACTGAATTATGGACTTCAGAGACGGGTCCAAAGTTGCTCAGCCCTCCAGCGCCCTGGGCTAGGGCTCTGGCTGCCAGACTCGCGCTCTGGAAAGCCTCCTCCACCCTCTGCAGCCCAGGGCTGCCAAGGTCTCTGCCTGGTGAGGAGCTGAGTCTAGTCCCACATCCCTAACTAACCTTTCACTCGACTAAAATTTTCCCCATTCCTCCCACCCTGCAGGTACACCTCTGTGGATCCAGCAGGGATGAGCACATGGATGGACTTTCTCCTCCTTGGCGTTCTGTTCCAGATTTTTGCGTGTCCAAAGACAAGTTTGGAGAGTTCAGACACGTCTCCGTGTGTCACTTGGTGACTCTTAAAACACGGCTCTGTCATGTTGCAGCAGTGAGATGTGAGTTCTGGACAGAGCTCCCAGACACTCAGAGGAAACTCCCACCTTAGGCAGACGTTCTGCTCTAGATGCTCCCTTAGCTGGAGCTCTGCTGGGCTCTGGATGCTCCCTCATCCTCGGGAACAATCAGAGATCCAGGTGCCTTCCCATGAACACTTACCCACACACTGTCCTGTTCAAAGGAACGAGTCACATTGCAAACCGAAAGGCATTTGTTGAGCTGGAACGTTTTAATGAAACCCCAGAGCGTGCTGGTCAGAGCCCGTTGATCTGCCAGGTCTGGGTGGAGGCTCTTTCCCAAGAAGGAGCCAATGGTGATTAATCCTCCAAACCTTCCGAAACCTATTTCACCCTGGAAGAGGCGACCGATCCCAGACACTATCTGACGGCGGTGTGAGGAATCCTCTCTGCTCCACTCCCGAGCCCGGGAGGCCTCTTGGCTCCCGGCCCAGCCCCGGTGACTGCCCTGGCACAGCCTCTCCTGCGCCTACAGACCGGCCGTGAGGCGAGCTCCAGCAGCCGCGCCGCTCCTCGCCATCAGTCGCAGGGGCTTTAAAACCCCGGCACCAATCTTCCACCGCCTATGGCTTTTAGTTTCGCCTCAAAGCCCAGCCCGGGCTCCCAGCCCCGGCCCGAGTCTCCCCGCGGCCGCAG
>NW_008611698.1:0-17136 GCF_000691845.1 Merops nubicus | reverse complement strand
ATGCAGCTCTGGTTCAGTTACGCGGTTCCGGTCACTGGGACCTGCGTACCTGCTGAGAAGACTTAAAAGGGAGACGAAGAGAATGGACAACCTGTAACCTTTGCAAAAAAAAAAAAGACGGAGGAGATACGATCGCTTTGCATAAGTACTTTGGGTGACTTAAGCCTGAGAAGGGACAAGAACTATGCGAGCTAAAGTTGAAGTGTGTGCACAAAAGCAGTGGAGGTGTAAATGGGTCACAAATGTGTTTTGGCCGGAAATGGGGAGACTTCCCCTCGAGAGTGATAGCCTTTCTGTGGAAGTGGGAGGAGGAAGAATACTGAGTGCTTAGCTACCTAGAGCTCTATCAGTCATGACAAATAATATATGTATTTGCAGTAGGAGGGGAACTGGACTTGAGCAGGGTGTGCTTTGCAATCTTCTTTTCTTAAATCGACCTAGGAGGGTCTAGACACCAGAGGAATAAATCATGCAAATAAGTAAATACATAAAGAGTAATGAGATTTCTAATGTATTTCTCCAGCGATCTCCAATGGCTATGCAAATGCAAGTGCCAGATACATACCTATCACTCAGGAAAAAGCCACATAGGTATTGCTAGCTTCCTGTGGAGCTGGGAAGACTGAAGTAGGGAGAGGCTGAGTATCTGGCATGAGTCTGTTCCAAAGGTTTTATTTTCAGTGACCACAAAGCTCTGTTGGGCTGAACTAACAGCACACAGAAGCTCTGGAGGGCACACACCCATGTACAAAGCTTTCCTAGAGCAACAAGTAAGAGGTCTGTACCTGCCTGCTTTAAGAACTGTCTGCTGCTTCACACTGGATGAGGGACCAGTCAAAGTTTCTTGGGAGTGGCCTGTGTTGTGCTGTAATACAGCATTCTGTATATACTGGGAATAATGGAAAATAATCAGAAGCAGCAATGTCAATTAGAGCAGCCTTGAAGTGTCTCGTTTTTCACTTGAGGACAACATAATAATGGAAGAATTCTCCCCCTGAGTGCTAGAACAGTGTGACTGGAAAATAGGCCACGTGAATAAGTGGCAGAACTGTAAGAAAACCTCAGTAACCCTGAATTCTTTTCTAACCACAGTGAATGCAAGTCTTCATCTACATTCAAACAGCAGTAAAATGACTTTGCATCAGCCCTCTTCACTGGCCCTACTTCCCAGATATTTGTCCATGCTCTCAGCACAAGCCTGAAAATATAGACAGTCTAGTGAAAAGCAAGCACTTCTCTCTGCTAAACTTGGCCCAGAAAAAAAAAGACTGGCCAAACTCAGTGACAGGCTTTCAAGAATTTATCAAAGGAAAAGTGCTCATCCACCTTTGTAAGCACACACCTCATGACAAAGGTCAGCCTTCGAATACTCATCTGCAGTAAGGAAAAACATGAAGCATGTCCCTGCTCTCACACAATCCTTTCTGTTCCACACCCTGACCCTGTGATCTCAGGCAAAGCTAAGACACTCAAAATCCTCCCACCTAGAAACTGTCCCACTATATCTGAGTTCTGGGTTGAAAACACTTGTATGCATGCAGCAAATAATGCATCTGTTTATAATGGATTCTCTGTTGTGTTCACTCTTCCACCATAGATTATTTTTCTGTTCCTTAAATACCCAGCTTCTTCCCTTAAGCATTAGAAGAGCCCAGGAGAGTCCCAGCACCTTAACTTTTTGCAGCACTATACCTGCAACACTCCACTTCCACAAGGTCTGGTTCAGCTTACCACTACGGTGCTGGGTAAACCTTGGGAGTTTATCCCTGTTCTTTCATTGATTTGTTACAGGGTTTGTACAGGTGAGTTCCTTTGTGTCAGTTTTCCCCACTGGAAAAATAACAGCTTGGTTTAGTCTCATGATGTATGAGTGGCTCTTGAGTCATGAAAGGCTGTCAGTCTGCTGGAGAGAAAAGAATTCCCACAGAATGACACCTGTTTACAGGCAGTTTTGTTGCAGATGAGATTTGACAACTTCACCTCTTAATTTTTGATACTTCCTATTTATGTTGCTACAAACAAATCTTTGTAGTTCAATCCTTTACCTGGGAAGTGAAATGGGAGAAATGAAAAATAATGGCTTTAACAAAACTTTTTTACAACAGACATCATCATGGCTTTTCTTTGTTCCCATCTTTCCTTTCTGTGAGGAGCTTATCATGCTGACACAGCACATATGGCAGAAAAAAAAATTCAGGGCTGGACTCTGTACCATTGATGTTGAGTGATTTACACCACTGCTAGCAACCACCAAGTGACACAGTTGTGTACACCTCCTCCCTGGACCTTTATCAGTGATGCCAAATGCAAAGCACTGGAGCACTGTCTATTATGTACTTTCTCACATATTCTAGGCTTCACATTTTGGCATGTAAAGTGTAACTTCCCCACATTTCTAGGCAGTAGTCATGTTTGTATTTAGGCCTGCATCAAACAATTCCATAAGTTCATGTGAGGCCAAAGCTTGCCTTAAATAACTATGAATGACAGATAGGAAAATCCATTTATTTGGAATTTATGAATGCTGGATAAAAGTCCATGAGAAGGGAAAAAAATCTGAGTCACTAGAACTTCCCCACATTTCTAGGCAGTAGTCATGTTTGTATTTAGGCCTGCATCAAACAATTCCATAAGTTCATGTGAGGCCAAAGCTTGCCTTAAATAACTATGAATGACAGATAGGAAAATCCATTTATTTGGAATTTATGAATGCTGGATAAGGTTATAAAATTGCTGTATCATGGAAAGGTCAAGGTTATAGTGAATCAGCAGTTTGCTACCACGGCTGGTGTCACTTTAGTCCATGAGAAGGGAAAAAGATATAAGTCACTAGTATTAATAATCTTCCATTTAGATAGGACTGTCTTAAAAGTGTATGGCTGCCCCTGCACCCAGGGGTCTGGAAGAACTGGAGCTCTGTCATGGAAAAATCCCAGCAAAAAAGAAGGAACAAAGGGCAGGAAATGGCTTTTGAAAACACAGATGTTAAGAGTTCAGGGGACTCAAAGGAGCATGCTTTGCCTGAGGGAAGTCTTTTGACAATTGTAGTGGGAGAAGGAAAAGGTAATGTTCTGGGAGAAGAGGGGTTTTGGAGCATACACAGACAGTCCGTGGCAAACTTCTCGTTGGGAGGGAAAGGGCCAGGGCAGTAAAACATGAAACTAAGCAAATACTCCATGTGACAAAGGAAGTAGGTGTGTGAAAAAGATGGGGCATAGGAATGTGGCTCCTATGGAGAGATGCAAGAACTCTGAATGCCTGTAATGAAATCTTTTCACAAAACCTAAAAAGCATGTGTCTCCCTCATCAGTAGAACTGGTTTTTTACCCATGAAATCTGAAAAGTTGTGGGTCTTTGGCTTGTTGTTTTCATTTCAAGAGCTTGCTTTCTCTTGCTTTCCAGTTTCCCATCTCTTCAATCTCACTGTATTAGGATGACTGTTGTACATTACCCAGCCTTGGCCAAGAGCCCCACTTGCAAAGTGCTCTCTGGGCAGTGTAACATGAGGGATCACTGCAGTCTGTGAATAACCACCCACTCTGGCTGCATTTCCCTGCAGAAGGCAGGGTAAGTGCTGGGCTGTGACAGGGACTCAGACAGCCAGGTAAAATGGTAATAGGGAAAGGAGCCATCTTCACATTATTCTCTTTCAGCTGGTGATTTCCTGGTGGGATGAGTGTGCAATAAAGCAAAACAGAACATGGTTTAGAGGATGTTTTTTCAGTATTGCCATGGGGCTGGAACGACCATAGCTACAAACTGTTCTGAGTACAGTTTAGCTCGTATTGATGTCTAAGCACTTCTTGTTTAAGAGCAATAAGGTGCCTAGGTGTCTGAATAAGTAAGGTGTATTTCCCAGTAAGAACAGACACAAAAATTGAAGCCATAGGTTCTCAATGATCACATAATATTTTCAGATACGAGTTCCATGTTAAGCTGTGATGTAAAATAGGCAATAGCTAATTTTTAAGGACCTTGTGTCTTGGTGACACTAGTTAGTCCTGAGCCATTGAGTCACTCACACTCTGTCTGAACAGGGAGGAGATTAAGTGCTTTCTCTTTGCAGCTGTGAAATGTAAACTTTTTTTTTATGAAGGCAGAATTTGTGGTTAACATGCTACGTGCTTGAAAGACATTAAAAGTCTAATGACAGTTGGAAGAAGCTGACAGGAAGCAGAAGAAAACAGGAGGTTCTTGAAAGACATTAAATACCTCTCACTGTACCAAAGGTACAATTGTCTATACAGGTTATTGAGTCACCAGGCCTCAGAAGACAAAGCCAAGTAATGCCTCTTCAAAAATCAGCAGAAAACCTGTAGTCTAGAAACAGGGACCTCATCTGAGAGATAAGTAGCAGCCTGATTTAGAGAAGGGACAAGTCATATCTTCCATCTCTTATGTGAGTGTCCTAGTCCACAGGTGATTCTAGGATGGGAGCTTCTCCTGGAGCCGCTTCTATTTTGAATCAAAAAGTAAATATGGCATTGAGAAAGGCAGCAAGAGTCTGGCCTTAAAGCTGACTGCTGAGAGTGGTCTTCCAGTGTGTCTGAAACTCATGTTTGAACCTCTGGTCTTCTGGACTCAGGATGTAATCTTCAACAAGGCTCTCTTGTAAGCCAGGTGAGTACTTCAGCTAGCATGCTTAGACTTATCCAGTCTGTCTGGAGCATACTTATTCTGTCCCATTAATATTGCAATGGGGAACTGGGTTCATCTGCACCTGCATCATCTTTAGTAGTCTGTTTTCTATCTCATCTAGTTATGTGACAAAAAACTTTGATTGTCTAGGTCAAACAGATTTCTGGAAAGTCTAAGCATGCTGATCTGAAAAAAAAAACAAACAAACAACAAAACACCTTTGCTTTTAGTCTAAGCATGCTGATCTGAAAAAAAACAAACAACAAAACACCTTTGCTTTCTGGAAAGTTCATGGTTTCATCTGATATGAAATGGAGAAATACCTTCAATCTTCAGAAATGTTAATGGCCTGGAAAAATTATTTATTTACAGTTGTAGTGCTGTTGAAGAGAACTGTAATAGACCTACTAAGAGTGGTATGAATGGGGATTGTCTGGGTGCAGAGGTACTGGAAGAGATAAAAGGGGAAGAGGACTCTAGGAGTGGCCTGTGTTGATGGCACCTAGATCAGTCAGGGCCCTGGCACACATACATGTGCAGCCTCTCAGAACACCCATGTTGAGACAAAGGACAGTAAATCCTGATTACAGAGGTGGGATGGGATGGACAGTCTGATCACTGTCAGCTCCAAAGGAATACAAAAAAGCATATGCCAAAACAGCAACCTGCCAAGGACACGGATGTGAGCAGGACTCAGTAGCTGATGTCCTTGTCCTCTGCATCACTGCGAGGAACCCTGGCCAGACTGCCCAGGTACCTGTGTTCTGGTGGCACTGTGCTGGACAGGCTGCCTGAACACGTGCACACACAGCCCCAGTGCCTGCTTGCTCACGTGGATGCACACACCCCCCTCCTGAACGTGGTCCAGAGAGCCCATGTCTGAGGGAGTGACATCTGTTCCCTTTCAGGTTTTGACCTCACAATAAAAGCACCTTCCCCTCCTATAGGGTCTGGTGTTGAGAGCTGCTCCACTCTTAACCTAGTGCTCCAAAATTTCTTACACTGACTATTCCTGAAAATTTAGACCCTATGGCTTTATGGGCTTAAGTGACCTCCAGAATTTAATTTTGGTGTGTTTGTTTGAGTTCACAAAGTGACTTATATTTAAATAGTTTAAAAGGGAAAGTTAGATCATTAGTGTCATTTACAGCTGCTGGTTTAGCCAGCTCTTAAGCAAGCAGTGGATAATGCTGGGTACTGTAGCCATCCAATGGGATAATAAGAATTAAGGCAAATTTAGTCACTGAGCTTGTGTGGTTTTAATAAAGCACAGAAAGAGCTGTGGCCACCAAGATGATGAAGTATACAGTTTTCTGAGCAGACTTGTTGACTACAAAACAAAATTGAGGAGTGCTGTGTGCATCATTGTGGCTTAAATTAATGACAGAGGCTCACTTACTCAAACATGGCTCATCAGGATGGGTTTTGCATTGTGGACATGGGAATGAGTGTTGAAGGCAGTGCCTACTGAGTGATAAAACTGATTGGTGGGTTTTATTAGCATTGCATAGGAGATCTGTATATTAGCAGGAAAACAAAGAGCCTGACCTCACTCTTGGATAAAAAGGGATGGTGTTATATATATGTGTGTGTTTGTACACTCACACACACATATGTATAGGCATCACCAAACATGGTTTTTACTCATCAGAGTTAAAGGTGCCAGTAAGTATAATTATGACTCAGCACATACCTCTCAGTCTGTGTTTGAAAGGATATTAGCAGGGCAATGAATAGCTGATGAATTTCAACAATCTAGAATCCATGGTCTCTTTAATCCATAATAAAATATGGTTTCTTATTACACTGTAGTTGTTCTCTGACCTTAAAATGAGGTTTAAAAAGAGAACTGACATATGTCATCTCAACCTTTCTATTTACCCCCTGTCACAACTGCTGGATGTCAGATTTGTTACAGTGAGTAGTAGAGAGGCCTCAGGTCTTAGCACTACAATACCCAAGGCTGGATTTTGCCTATTCCACTGGCTCCTTTACTTGTCCACAGACAAGTCATCTAAGCCTTTGATAAAAAATCAGAAGCTCAAATTCAGCTTTGCTTAACCAGAGTTCTGACACTTTCAGAGAGCTCATTCTTGTGCTGTGGGAAGGCTTGGTGCATTATTTAATGGCACACTCTTGTATCAGAGAGCCTATGTATAAGGCAGAGAATGTGTATCAGGATAAATGTCAGAAAACCTAAAATTAGCCATCACCGTTAAGGTAATTCTTTTGCTGAGACTCTTTTATCAGATGCCACTGTTAATGGCACTGCTATCTGGAAGGCAAGACAACACCTTCCCCAGAGAAACACATACTCTTCCAGGCAACTCCAAAAGTCTGGGGGCTAATCTGTGCCTTAGATGCTGCTGCCCTGCACCACTGCTCTTACACCAGATCAAAAGGACTCAGCCCCTCCTGTTGCTTTAGAAGAGCAACCCAAACCTCAGGTGGTATTTTTCTCTGCAGTTGCCTCACGGCAGCAGTGGAGACTGTCTGCAGTGTAAGAAAGCTAACAGGCAAGGCTCTGAGGCTTCACTCCTTAAAGTACCACAGGCTCCTCTATAAACCCTCATCAAGCCATTTAAATGCAGTGCTCAAATCTGTCCACTTCTAAAACAGATCCGATTCAAAGCTCATTTGTCTCGAAATACAGTAAAATATCAGTAGGTTTTGGATTCACTACTATTTTTTTTTTAAACAGAAGATAAAATCACTTTAACTATAGACTGTGTCTATGTGTGTGTGTGTGAAATGTGTACATGGGCTAAAAAATTTGAGCTCTTGTATGCAAAATTTTAAATAAAATGTTCTTTCAGCAATGTTTTTCCACTTGATAATGACTTTCTGGCTTCCAGGAAACCCTTTTTTCCTGTTTCCTTTTCAAAAAGAAACTTGCATGAGAAAATATAGCTATAAAACCAAGATGCAAAATAATTGACATATCTCAACCAGCTCATCTAAGAATGCTGCAGATTTTATTTGGTTATTTCCTGCCTTGGAATCCATTCTGGGATCATCATGCAGGGGTAAGTAACCTGCTCAGAGCGCCCTCTGCTCCAGGGAGCCCTACGGGCTATGAAGAACGGGTTCAGAAATCCACATTGGCTTTTCTCCCAGCTCCAGTATACAGGGAGGAAAGCCAGAAGGAGCAGCGCTGGTAGGCGGGAGCACTGGGTACTCTCTGTTCTCCTCAGGAGGTGCGGTGCAGAGCGCGGGGGCCCCGGGCGGCTCCGGCGCACGGCAAGAGCTGCTGCGGCCCCTGCCGGACTGCAGAGCGTGAACCCAAACCTAGCTTCAGGCAGTTGTGTTTCCCTGCCTGACATCACCCCCTCCTGCCTGAAATCCAGGAGCTGGGGAACTCAGCGTAAGATCCGTTAGGTCTCTCCTCAACACTAAGCTATAGAAGCCAAATTTCTATTTTTTTGTTTTTCCCCACTGTGAAACCTGGCTATACAAATGAAATCCAGCACTGCTGGCTCTGAAGGATTTTATTGTAAATCACAGCCACTAGTCAGGTGATTACACAACTGCACAATAAAAACTTTCAAGTTCCCAGCTCTCATAATTACAAAAACTCCAGAACAAGACTTGAAGCCCAGAAACAAGATGTCAATTTAAAGAGCTCTAAGGCTCTTATTTGCTTAAAAATAAACTTCTCATGAGTTGTAAGCCAATCATGATTTTGAAATCTGAGTAATATTTTTTTTGAATACTTGGGTTTAGCAAAAGTGGGGAAACTACTGATTTTTAAGTGCTAATAAAGTTGTGGGTGCAGCCCTGAATATGATTTTGGTGCACACACTGTTCTTTGGGAAGCACCCTGCATGAGGGAGAGGAAGAAGAAACAAATACCATGCAGTGGTTTGTGTGGCAGCTGCCCTTTTTTAAGCTGAATTTGGTGGGATGTGTTGTAACAATAGCACTTCTCACTGTAAAAGTTGCAACTGTCTCGGGGAGTCACTAAGTCTGCAATGCTATCTTTGTACAAGTTTGCCAAAGTCTATTCTTCTCCTTCATTTTAATAGATACTCTTTATGGGTTCGTTTTTGTTTGGCTCCATTCCTCTGTCCTACAACCTCTGCAGCACTGCAGAACCTCAGGATCATAACAGAGAAGAGATCTCTATGAAGTAAGTCGGTTCCATAAATCTTGAGTCATGGTTGACCAGAAATACCCAGTTTCCCTTCTGTGGGTACATTCACAAACTGCACTTAACTTCTAAAACATATGTTTTTTACCTCAGCTTGCTTCCAGCTTCAGGGTAAGGGACACCTCCTGACTATCATGGAAGTGCTCATCGAACTGTGGTTTTTGACAAATATGAAACTGGAGAAATTCTATAAATGTTGCCAAACAGACTGTTGCTACCAAAGGCACACATTGTGGATAAAGCCACTGTTCTCTCTCTAGCTCTGTGTTAGACTTAGAATCATAGTGTTGCTCTTTTTTTCTTCTTCTTCTATTTGATCAGAAGGGCTGGATCAGAAGACTGGATATTTTGGGACAATTTCAGCAGATCCTAAAGAGCCAAGTGGTCAAACACTGCAGTTAAGACATACAAGTTTTGAGAGAAAACTTAAGAGAACAAAGTCTGGTAGCATGAGTGCTCCATCTGCTTTCACACTTCTCTGTGACCCTCACCACATAAAAATGCTGTACTGCAGAGATCATTTACACATGGGATGTCAGGTGTTGATAGTTTTCTTTTTTGTTGGGCAACTGGATCAAATAATCGATTAATAAATAGAAGTAAATCTCACATGAGTATCTAATTAGAAGTTCCTGAGGACCAGAAGTATAGTCTTAGAGATCAGACACTTTCCATCTTACATATAGATATTCAGTGGACATATCATCAGCTGATATGTGCCAAGAAACAAAGACAGTGAATTGACACAGTAACAACTGTCTTTGATTTTCCTCTTTGATTTGTTTTGGGTTTTGTTGGTTTGTTTGGTTGGTTTTTTTCTGGCATGTACCTTTCAAGTACAGAGCTACCTGCTACTACTTCAGCAAGGACAGAAATGTGGCTACTTTGCAGCTCTCAATCACTGCCAGCCACTAATATTAGAACTGGATGAGGACAAACATCTTTCTGTAAAAAACCTCTCCTTTCTGAGAAGAATGGCATTTTCTCTAAACACGTTTTGGTTTGAATCCATTTAAAGGTTTCCAATATTCCAAAAGCAAAACTCCTTGATCTGCAATCAGAACAAATTAAAGTTTCCAAAAGAACCTTTGGAAGAAATATGCATCTTTCTTTTCAAGAAAGTATTTCCACCTCCATCTAAGAATAATTGCAACAGCTTTTGAAATTCCAGGATCATCTCCTTTTTCTTGTGACAAAGCATGGAGCAGGGAATAAGTGGGACACTATCTCCCACATAGTCAATATTTCTTTTCCAGTGAGTAAGGAATGTGGGGCTGAAGCCCACTGTGATGGCTACAAAAGGGGCTGATAATTACTTTGAGCACTGCCTGGCTGAGGAACTGCTGGTCCTTGACAAACAGCATTTACATAATCCTCTTGGTACCACCTTGATTCTTTGTGGACTCTAATCCTTGACCTTTGGTCATCCCTTCAGCAACTTCAGCTCTGTTCTTCCTCAGTCCAGTGAAGTTCATCTGTGAGGTCTACAAAGCATGGACTTCATGTAATGAATGCATCTAAATGTATGAATGAATGCCCTAAATATGCATCTAAATATATGAATTCAGGTAATAAACGCAATAAATTACAGATAGTTGGACTCACCTCCATCCCTGGAAAGGTGATGGAACAGCTCATTTTGGATGTCATCTCCAAGCACTTGCAGGAAAAGATGATGGTATGACTAGCTGGGTAGACAAAGGGACAGAAGTGGGTGTTGTTTACCTTGACTTCAGCAAGGCTTTTGACACTGTCTCCCATAACACCCTCATAGGTTAGCTCAGGAAGTGTGGGTTAGATGAGTGGGCAGTGAGCTGGATTGAGAACTGGCTGAATGACAGAGCTCAGAGGGTTGGGCACGGAGTCCACTTGGAGGCCTGTTGCTAGTGGTGTTCCCCAGGGGACAGTAATAGGTCTGGTCTTGTTCAACATCTTCACCAATGACCTGGAAGAAGGGACAGAGTGTACCCTCAGCAAGTTTCTGATGATCCAAAGCTGGGAGGAGTGGCTGACACACCAGAAGGCTGTGCTGCCATTCAGAGGGACCTGGACAGGCTGGAGAGCTGGGCAGAGAGGAACCTAATGAAGTGCAACAGGGACAAGTGTGGGGTCCTGCACCTGGGGAGGAATAACCCCATGCACCAGTACAGGTTGGGGGTTGACCTGCTGGAAAGCAGCTCCATGGAGAAGGACCTTGGGAATTCTGGTGGACAACAAGTTAATCATGAGACACTAGTGTGCTCTTGTGGCCAAGAAGACAAATGGTCTCCCGAGGTGCACTAAGAAGAGTGTGACCAACAGGTGGAGGGAGGTTCTCCTTCCCCTCTGCTCTGCCCTGTTGAGGTCACATCTGGAGTACTGTGTCCAGTTCTGGGCTCCCCAGTTCAACTGAGACAGGGAACTACTGGAGGGAGTCCAACAGAGGGCTACAAAGATGATTAAGGGGCTCAAACATCTCCCTACAAGGAAAGGCTGAGACACTTGGGGCTGTTTAGCCTGGAGAAGAGAAGACTGAGAGGGGATCTGATCAATGCTTATGACTATCTGAAGGGGGGTGTCAAGAGGATGGAGCTGCTCAGAGAGGTTGTGGAGTCTGCTCTGGAGACTTTCAAAACCTGCCTGAGTGTGTCTCTGTGTAACCTGCCCTGTATGAACCTGCTTTGGCAGGGTGGGGGTTGGACTGGATGATCTCCAGAGGTCCCTTCCAACCCTGACCATTCTGTGATTCTGCCAGCACCAGTTTTTGGTGCTGAGCTTTGGCAGCCACAAGCAACTTCAAGTCACAGTGTAGTGGCTCTGGGTCTATTTCACATTCACTCTGTTTCCCTGTATAGCGTGGAGGGCAAAGGTTAGTTTGGTCATTTATACTCAGCCAGAGCAGCAGCATCTTGTACAGCACCTCTGTACTTCCAGGGACACTAAGAGATAGGAGCTGATGGCTTAATATGTGATATAATGTGCACAGCACATGCAGGAGGTGACATTGCTGAAGTTATCACTACAGGAGCACTGTTGTGATGCATTACCATCACATATATATATATATTTGTAAACCACAAACATGGATGCTTTATCATTTACTGACATTTCTTTTTGGTCGAGCTAATTGTTTTAGGATCAGACCCTAAGAATCTGTTTCCACCAGGGAGAAAATCTGCTTACATACAAGTGAAGCCACTTGCTTTTTGTGTAATTCATGTGAAAACTCCAGTTTTAAGTTGCATAGTTGAAGTTATGCAAGTTGCCAACACAGCCTTGATGTGCCACTCTGTGATATTTACCTTGCCCATCATGTTCTTTTAACTCAGAATGGGGAACTGTGCAAACACTGCAGCAAAAGGAAATGATGCAAGGAAAACTGCCTGGGGTTTTGAAGGAATCTGCTGCAGTATTAGGGAAACACTGGGAGGATAATGACTCTTCTGTCCTTTGGTGTAATTAAGTGCATAAACGATCTGGGTTTAAGGGCACACAGGTAACTCAGATGTTCTGGTATTGGAAGCTGCAGTGCATGTGTCAGTTTAAACCCAGATAGCCAGGGATCGGTATCAAGGCTTACTTTAATACAGAAGCCACACAGGATTAAAGGAACTACTTGCTTTTCTTCTCATACAGAGAGGGTGAAAATAACTCCTGGAGAGCTCAAGATTCACGCATCATTTAAGTCCTGTTCTGGTGCTGCTAACTAGAGCATTGCAATGTCTCTCAGCACAAAGGTGACTTTAACCCAGCAGGAGGACCCCAAGGTGTTTATCTGACCCCTGTCAAAGCATAAGAGAACTGACAGTGTTTCTAAGGGCAGATTTATAGCACCAGCAAGAACCTGATTAAACTCTCCAAGAATTCTCCAAGGGCTTTTTGTCAAAACTCTCAATCCAAGTATTTTATTAAAGTATTTCTCTAACTCTGTTATGGTGTTTCATAAAAGGTATTTGTATTATTTAAATGTCTTCCACATGACTTTTTATAAATCTTGTTCCTAATCTAACCCTGTTAATCAAATACCATTTTAAATCAAACCTCTACATTGAAATTTTACATATAGCACCAGCAAGAACCTGATTAAAATCTCCAACAATTCTCCAAGGGCTTTTTGTCAAAACTCTCAATCCAAGTATTTTATTAAAGTATTTCTCTAACTCTGTTATGGTGTTTCATAAAAGGTATTTGTATTATTTAAATGCCTTCCACATGACTTTTTATAAATCTTGTTCCTAATCTAACCCTGTTAATCAACCATTTTAAATCAAACCTCTACATTGGAATTTTACAGTTTACTGCTGATTTATATCCCAAATCTTTTGCTTTCTACAGTCTTCCAGAATATGACCTATCATACTGGAGGAGACAGGCATGCTGGAGTTTTTGCTGGAGCCTGCATACCAGCTGGTGTACAGCAGTCCTCACTGGACACACACAGGTTAAACTCCCAGTAAAGTCAATAGTACTGTTCTTCTATAATTAGTGAAACAAAATCTCTTGTCTAAAGAGTTTAAATTCAGCTATATCAATTGCAATCCTCTAGTCTGGCTTCTTTCAAAGGACTGACCAAATAAAGTTATGCAGGAATTCTTATTTAAAGCCCATAGCTCTACTTTGAAAAGTCATCAAACCTCTAGAAAGTCATGCTCTCTTGTCACAGAAACTATGAACAGGGAATTCAGAACACCCAGTGCCCAACTATCCTTCACTGTTAAGAACATGCAGCTACAGCTTGAACTGTAGCAAGACTTTCAGTTACCCACAATAGGTTAGATCTCTCACTTCCAATTTTTTGAGTCTTCCTCGCCACCTTACTGTGGGGTTCACTGCCAGTCTATTGCCTACACAAAGGCAAGCTCCTCTTATATTTTTTCTTTTACCCCTTAGGGAAGTTTTATTTTGAACAGCAATCATGACATTGAATAAAGGCACAGAATCTAGGAGCTCTGCATGGCTGTGACTCCTGGGACTCCGTGGGAGCAGAAAGAATTCATCCATGGCTATGAATGGCAATGCCTGGCATTCAAGCTAACTTCCCAGTTACCACTGCCCTCTACTTCTGTAGGTCCAGAAAACCCAGGGTCTGTGGGGAAGCAAGTAAGAAGGAAGAGATCACACACATTCAATGCCCAACCTTCTGCCTCAGCACTGAAAACAGCCACAGACTAGTGCCTAACAGAGACAAAAAAATCCTAATTGGTGCATTGATATGGTCTGAGGGACAGATAAATGCCACACCTGAATATTCATTGAGGAGTTTTAATGATTTAGCTAAAAAATATGGCATCACACTGCCTCAGTTCAACCAGTACAGCAGTGTATGTGCATAGTCTGTACTAGGCTTGGGGAAGTTTCACCAGGATAATCAAGGTTTAAAGGGACACACAGTCAACATCATTCTTCTAATGAGACTGATACATTTCCTTTGTGTAATGAGCTGGTTTTGAGACCCCAATGCCTTGTCTGTATCATCATTTACACCTACAAGAAAAGGGTACCTGATCAAATCAGCAGAGGGGATACTTCTGATCAGATCAAAAGTTCCCAAGTCAACTCTGCAAAATCGAGGCTAAACTAATAATGCCTTAATGCCTTTCCTGGTAGGCTTCTTATTTTCAAAGCAATCCAGGAAATGGCAGGGACTATAGGTCAGTATGCTTGACCTCCATAAGCCTCTAGGTATGCATGTCATTGCTTATTTGACACGTTTCTGTTTCCATCCAGGTTTCTTAGCTAAGCAAATTCCTGTGTGTAAACAATCACATCAAATGGCACAGGGCCAAATACTGTCCAGCCTGTACTCTGTACACAAGGTGCCAACAGTTCTAGGACACTGTATCTGTGGATCCCAGTGAAATTAAATCCTGTTCAAGAGTCCACATTACTACCATCTGACTAAGCACAGTCAAGGTCCTTCCTGCTTCCTCCAGTACAGCAGCACTGTAGAGTGGCTCTGGAAGGCAGTGGTGCCCTGCCTACCAGAACAGCTGAGTCCTACCCAGCCCAGTAAGCTCAGCACTCAAAGGCTGTCAGCCTGAAAGAGAGGGGGAGAGAGTGAGCACTCAGAGGATGCAGTATTTCATGGATTCACCCCTGAAACATGGCAGGGATCAGGCTCCAGCTGTGACACATGCCTGTAATTTCCAGGCTCTGCAATTGCTCTGCAGTTCACTCTTATAGGAAGTATCAAGCTATGGAAAATGGAAGGCAGGAGGGAGTGAAAATGGACTGAAAGTCTATTTCATTTCTTCTGCTAGATCCCCTGTCAAATATACTAAGCCAGAAAGGTCTAATTCTTGTTCTTTACTCCTTCAAGATCCACCATCTGTGGCATGGGCTGCCTGGAGGAATATATGTTCTGCAGATAGCTAGGTAGCTGTGAATAAAAAGAGATTGTTTATCTAAGAACTCCTTTTCCTGAATAGACCCACTGGCCTGTCCACAATGGAGTGTATATTCTTTCCTTGCTCTCTCTTTATCCTCAGGAACAGGGGGCCCAGCATACCTGTATGTTTTTAAGGTAAACAGAGGCTACAGTGCCACTCACACACACGAGAGGAGCTAAGGATCTGTCACATTTGGTTGACAGCTATATTCTAATACCTAAGGGAAACCTTATCCCCTGCTTTGTAAGAACAAGCTTATTTGCTCAAGCTCTTTATATGAGGGGGATGAATCTAATGCTGTCTGCTTTAGTTATTCTGCAAGGCAGGAAATCTGCAGTCTCTCACTGAAACTATACCAAGTCCTGTATTTGCTGTGTATATGTTATGTAAGAGTTACTATTCTGGGCTCTGCTAAATTTAAAAGAGAAATCTATCAGGGACTCCTACCAGCAACTTGGGCACTGAAATGTTCAGGAGGATCTCCTGGTTTTGATTAGGCAGATTGTGAGCAGAAAAGCAGAGTTTGGAAGCTTAATTTAATTCCTGGTTCAAGTCAAAGGAGTCAGTTGTAAAGCCCTAGACAACTTGTCAAAGATACTGTAATTTAATCTACTCCTAAAATAAAATTCCAGTTACAGTGACATGTAACATCTGTAAGGTGGCATACCTGGAGGCCCTTCACCAATAAGTTCGTCACCTAGTCTAGCTGAGAGAGGTGTGGTGTGTCATAAAACCATGGATGGTCTGTGCTCAAGCCATGTAAATTTACTGGAAACTACTAAAACAATCTTCACTCCTGAACATCCATGGCTTAGGTGGGGCTCACATAGAGACTCTGAACTGCTTTATCTCATAAAAATTAATTTCAAGTGGTTAAGTGTCAAGTGAATACAATGCGGTATGTGTTAGGTTGTTTGATGTTTTCACCCTAGCAGCATTTTACTAAATAACAATTTGATAACTAATTAATTTACCAGTATTAAGCAAATTAAGAAAAAAAATTAGCTAGGCACTAAGAGCTAGATTTTAAAATGTTTAGAGTAACATAAAAGTATGGCATCAATCTGTAGAAACCTAGGTGTTTCGATCAATGCTTGTAACACTGAATACAGATTGCCTCTGAAAACTTTCATTCAGTGATACAGGACAGCAGATGGCAAAAAGGCCTAAATAACACTTTCTAGAAAGATTTAGTTAGAACATGAATAAAGCAAGACTCCCCAAGGGATGATGCTGTGACAAACAGGTCAATACCTGAAACCGTGGCGGATTCCTCTTTGCTAGCTACTGTACTCCAGGCCAGTCTCATTCAGTTCAAATCTAGCTCCAAAGGGTATGTAAGCCCTCAGAAGGTGCCGGAGCTTTCTCTCCAGTGTCAGCTGAGCTGCTCTGTGCCTGCTGTCTGTCAGTGTAGCCCAGCAAAAGGGGAGGTCCTTTCAAAACAGGAGGTAAATCACCTTTCTCATCCAGCCTTAGGGCAACACCACCAATGACCACCACCACGGTTTGAGCAACTATGGTGTTGATCAACTGATTATTTTGCCTAAAAGTATTGAGCTTGCAATTCAGTGTTTTACCAGAAAACACATTACCACAGGACAGACTACAGGTGAGAAAAGGTGCCTGAGGATTTTAAAACTTGGTGAAATGCTGGGAGCTGTATTTTCCACCATGTGCACGTCGAAGGACTTAGCTGTAGGCTCACTCTGAATAATGAGTATTTACAGTGATACCGAATAATGAGTATTAATCGCCACAGTATTTCACCTGTTCAGCCCCCGGGTTGTTGCAGCCTGAGAAGCAGTCCTGCGCTGCTGACGTTGTTTCCAGTGGGAACGTGCTTTCCGATGCACTGGGGAGGAGCTGGGCCTCGTTGAGACACCCGCAAATCCGCACACCGGGGTGGCAGCTCTGCACCGCAGCGACTCTCCGCCGGGGGACGCACCCAGCACAGGGAGGCATGACAGCGGGATGCTGAAG
>NW_008611697.1:537-773 GCF_000691845.1 Merops nubicus | reverse complement strand
GAGAATGGATGTTCTCCTGAGGCAGGCAAGGAAAGATGAGAAAGATCATTAGTGGACATTCGGTATGCTAACACCATTGATAAGATTGCTCCAGCAAGCTCCCCATTTACCACAAAGTAAAATTACTAATGTAAAACAGTATTCCATTCCAATGGCTGCCCAGGAAGGCATAAAAGAGGTGATCTCAGATTTAAGGAAAAACGGCATTATTTTACCCTGGACTTCACAATATCATG
>NW_008611697.1:0-364 GCF_000691845.1 Merops nubicus | reverse complement strand
AACTGCAGCCGTTCCCAGTCTTACCGACCTGGTATTGCAAATCCAGGAGGCGGCACATCCAGTGCTGGCCTCTCTGGATATAAAGGATATGTTATTCCAGATTCCCATCGCTCCCAAGGATCGGAAATATTTTACTTTCACTTAGGATAGCATGCAATATACTTTTACTAGATTGCCTCAGGACTATAAACATTCACCCACATTAACCCATCATGTGCTCATGTGCGAGCTAGAAAATATTCCGGAGATCAGAAATAATCCCGGAGTAAAAGTCTATCAATACATAGATGATATATTGGTGGGGGGGCCAACGGAAGCAGAAGTCAAAACAATGTATAATACTATAATCAAACACTTAACCCAT
>NW_008611696.1:0-303 GCF_000691845.1 Merops nubicus | reverse complement strand
GACTGGAACCGGACCAGGGACCGGAACCGGATCAGGGACCAGAACCAGACTGGACCGGAAACAAATTGGATCAGAACCGGATAAGACCAGAATCGGACCAGAGTCCGGAACCGGATTGGAGCAGAATCGGATTGAAGTGGAACCGGATCAGGGACCAGAACCGGATTGGATCAGAACCGGATTGAACAGGAACCGGATCAGGATTAAGGACTGGAACCGGATCAGGATCAGGGACTGAAACCAGATTGAACTTGAACTGGATCAGGGACTGGGACTGGATTGAACCGGAACCGGATTAGGGAC
>NW_008611695.1:0-2286 GCF_000691845.1 Merops nubicus | reverse complement strand
GCGTGTGTGTGTGTTTCAGACGGCAGGAAAACACTTCACCTCGGTTATGGAAACAGCTTGGGAGACAAAACAAAAGCTAGATACAAGATGGCAAAGTTTCCTTGCCACTTTCCCATCCCCAAATCCCCACGCACACCGAATAACCTCCCTGGGCTGCCAGCTCCTGTGGGAATGTATCCATTAAAGCGCGATTTCAAAGGCAGGGATTTTCCTAAAGCTGCTCAAATATCACTGACAAGTCCCTCCTTTTTTTTCCCCTCCACCCTAGAAATTTGCAGTGCTCACACCGCAGGCATCTGCTGCAGCTTTTGCAGATAATTTAGTGCTGATATTCCAGCTTTCCTATCGTTAGAAGCATCTTGATAAAATGCACATTCTTCTGTCAGCGTTTGAACAGACCCGTACGTCTGATTGCTCCTGGGGCTGTTTAAATTCATCCTTCTATTTTCTAATTGAAATATCAAGTCAGGAGACTCGTTTTCCCATTAGAATAAGTGGAGGGAAGTTTTGTTTCCCTCAGCGTGAGAGCCCAGATGAGCCGAGGAGGCCAGTTTGAAACCCCGCTGGTGAATAACTGCCTCACAAACCCCGGGGTCCGAGATAACTGATCCTAAAACAATGTGAGGAATGCGATGGCGATTGGAACGGCCGCGGTGCCTTTGTGGAAAGTAAACAACTGAAGCTCAGACTTGGTGGTGGTGATGTAAAAAGAGGGTTTGTGGTGAGGCTTAGGAAGATTTCTTGGAGAAGTTTTGGGGGGAGGTATCTTGGCTTGTGTGTGGAAAGCACTTTGGTAGAACTTTCAGCCTTTCTTGTTTTCCTCTTCATTCCTGTTTTCATCTCATCAGCAGAGGAGGACGCTGGGGTGTGTGGTGGTGGCAAGGGTCTGTCAGAGCACCCAAGTCCAATATAGAGCAACACAGAGCAGTGAAGTCCCTGCCCTGACCAGCTTTGAAGGTTAATGATTGGTTCCTTCAGCCTACAGATGAATATCTACATACCTACAAACTCTAGGTATTTTAATTGCAGGTGTTCTCTCAAAGTGTCCCCGTGGTGTTGAGAAGTTGGGTTTGTTTTCAGTTGAGTCTTTGGTGTCCACTAATGGACTAACTCTTGAGCATGTAGCACTAGTGTCTGAATCCATGTGAGTTTTGACAGCCTCAAGCAAATAGCTGCTGTGGGAGCTTTTACTCTGCTGGACTGTGTTCTTAATGATGCTGGAGGTGACAGTGATACAGGTCTACAAGGTAGGAAAGGAAATCACCCAATGGCTTTGGACACAATTGCCTGTGTAGCATAAATTTGCTTCTGCCACTGTCATCCACAGTCTTCAAGTGTTGGTGCTCAGGGCATTGAGTGTCCCCAGGAAGGTCCTTGGGGTGCTTCATCCAGCTGGGCACCCCGAGCACTGGTATTTCTCACACCAGCATTTGGGTTTCAGACCTACCTTACTCCACAAATCTGGTTTAGTGTTTATATTTAGGCTGCAACTAACACCCAGATTGTGACATGATGGCCAGCAACCACATTTTTGGCTGGAACATGAGTGATATGGTTTGCTTATAAAGCAGATTGTTCAAGCACTTGGCCAGGAAATGGGAGATTTAGGTTAATCCCAGTTTGAGATGGTTTCAACCCACATCTCCAGTTTCTGAGTAGAGTGCACTATTGATATCTTGACAGGACAAGAGGAAACGGCCTCAAGTTGCATCATAGGAGGTTTAAGCTGGACATTAGGAACAAGTTCTTGCCCTGGAGGGTTGCCCAGGGTGGAGTCCCCACCCCTGGAGGGGTTTCCAAGCTGTGGAGATGTGGTGTGAGGGACACGGGGCAGTGGGGACCTGGCAGTGTTGAGTTAATTATCTTAAAGATCTCTTTCAACTGCAATTATTCTATGATTTTTTTTTCCCTGGGTTGGAAACCTGAGGTCGAGTGAACCTGCACAGCCCTTGTGATTTCACATGGGTTGAGTAGCCTGGCCACAGGACACTTACTGCCTGTCCACACTGGATTTCACTGGTTAGATCAGGTGAAAAGTCTCATGTCCTCACACACACAAAGGAGCACAGAGGAAGGACCCCAAAAATGAACCCAGAGAATCCAGAGTTGTCCCAGGACAGCCAGCACTGAATTGTGGGAGCAGATCTCCAGAGCTTAGAGGAGGGTGGTGGTGGCTGTCTACAGGGCTGTGGGAGTCACTATGGGATGCAGGGGTAGAACATTTTGGGATTGCACAAGACTTGCTTTGGAAGGAGTAGAGGGAGGGCCAAAGATGGTGTGGGGGGG
>NW_008611694.1:33447-37401 GCF_000691845.1 Merops nubicus | reverse complement strand
GCTGAGTCCAGCCTGGGGCTCTTCCCCAGGGCCTGCCCCACAGCTCCGGGGTGATGGGGATGTGTTGCCATCAATAATCAAAACATCAAGGCAGTTTTACTTTTCTAATTGAAAAGTCTCTCTCCCTTATTCCCTTTCTCTTCCCATGTAGAAAAGAAGGGCCGGTGGGCCAGAAGGCGAATTAACATAGAGCGTCTGTTGCAGGTCTGGGGGCAGCCCTAACCCTAAACCATGACAGTAAGCAATGGGCACTCAGGGGACAGCAGAAGAACAGATGAAGCAGTAGTCTATGATTTTCTACTAGGAATGGTGTGCTAGTAAGATACCCTGTGCTTTTTACAGAATTAGCCTCCCTTGCCAGTTGAATGTTTTCTCCTCCAAAGTCATAAAATACAGATGAAACCCCAAAAAGGGGTACTACTTTAAGAGTAGCCCAAACTGTAGCAAAGAGCAGATTTTTGGAAACCATTTTTGGAAACCATTGTTTCTGGTCTCCTTGTGCATGAGCCATCTCCCTGTTTCAGGACACAGTGGCTATGGTGATGTTTTAGATACACATACAACGGTGGGCAGCCCTGTAATGCCATGAGAACTGCATCAGCTGTGACAAGCAAAGACGTGACATGTATGCTGCTTTGGCCTTAAATCCCACGTCCTTCCCCATCCCCTAGTTCTGCTTCATGACCCATATCTTCGTCTAATACCACCACTGTGCTTTCCTTTAACTTCCTTTCCTTTAACTTCCACCAAATCCTGCAGCTTGTTAAGTTTGTTAATCCACTTAAACACTTAAGATCAGTCCCCCCAAGTGACAACTAAGGAATCCCCCTCTACTGGCACCGAGTTGGCAAAGCTAAACAAGGAATGTAGTGGAACCCCTAAGGAATCAGAGATGGAGTGTGTATGGAGAGTATCGTTGTCTGGGGGTGATCAGATTTTGTTGAGTGAAAAGGGAGCGGAGGGGTACTGGAGGCCGGGATTATTTTTAACACCAGGAACCATTGTGCCCTGTGGGAAACGGTGTCAGACACCTTACTGAAGCCCAGGTAGACAAAATCCATAGCCTTTCCATCATCCACTGGATGGGTCACCTGATTGTAGAAGGAGATCAGGTTGGTCAAGCAGGACCAGGCTTTTATGAGCCCATGTTGGCTGGGCCTGATCCCCTGGCTGTCCTGCACATGCCGTGGGAGCACACTCAGGATGAACCGTTCCATCATCTTCCCTGGCACTGAGGTCAGGCTGACAGGCCTGTAGTTCCCCAGATCCTCCTTACTGCCCTTGTTGTAGATGGGTGTCACAGTGGCAAGTCCAGTCAACCAGGACCTCCCCCATTAACCAGGACTGCTGGTAAAGGATGGAGAGAGGCTTAGCAAGTTCCTCCACCAGCTCTCTCTGTATGAACTAGATCACTGTGCTCCTCTTGAGTTGCCTGCCCTTTCCTCCAATGGTGGTAAACTCTCCTCTTGTTCCTAACAGAAGCTCCCTGTTGAGCCAGGCCAGTTGTCTACCCCAACGGTTTGTCTTATGACACATGGGTACAGCTGCTCCTGCACCTCCAAGGCTTTCTTCTTGAAGAATGTCCAGCCTTCCTGGACCCCTTTGCCCTTCAGGACTGTCTCCCAAGGGACTCTCCTGACCAGTGCCCTGAACAGGCCAAAATCTGCCCTCTGTAAATCCATAGTAATGGTCTTGCTGACCTCTCTTTGTACTTCACCAAGAATTGAAAACTCTATCATTTCATGGTCACTAAGCCCAAGACGGCCTCCAACCACTACATCACCCACCAGTCCTTCTCTGCTTGTAAACAGCAGGTCTAGCGAGGCACCTCTCCTGATAGGCTCATTTACCAGCTATTTTTGGTCCTGTGTTTGAACTCTTCAATTTATTGACACCCATCCTGTCTTAGGAAGCCCAAGACTTGTCTCAAAACTCCGAATGTGCTGAGAAGAGGGTCACAATCATTCTCAGTAAGGTCTGGGTGTGCTTTGTACTAGTCAGTTTTCAAGGCATGTGCTGAGGTCATCTGTTGCTAAGTCTAGAAGCTGTGCAGGAAGGAGAGTGGTGGCACATCTTGGCAGCATATGCCTTCTGTTGCTGGAAGCTGTCTAGATGACTTGGGGACAATGGAGCATGCTCGTATACCGCAGCATGAGACTGGCTCAGAGCTCTTACTGTTTGCTCTATGCATTTTGAGAGTCCTCTGCATACCTCTAGCTGCACAGTACTGCATCACTTGCCCAATTCACTTATTCTGTCCTACAGGCTCATATATGATCTGATGGTGTTTTTAGAAACCATCTGTAGAATTACAATATGCCCAACATACTTCCACTGTCCCCATGTTTGGAAACATTCCTTAAAGGCTTTGTATTATTTGATATTTGCAATTTCTCACTGGCATTTATTTACAGAACAGAGTACAAGAAGTACTTTTGACAAGCACATGTAGTGACTGGTTTCAGAAAGATGAGGCAGAGCTCACCTTACATTTTTAGACTTAATTAAGGAAAGGTTTTGGGGAAGAAATAGCTGCACCTACATTTTTTCTGTTTCCCACTGTTTTTAGCTGCTGTAGTGTGAGATGTTTTTTTGTGCACACAGCCAAGTTTGACTGACTCTTTATAGGCACAATGGTACAGCACACTGGTGGCTGCTCCCAGCTTTCACCTAGGCTGGTCTTCCTTGGAGCAATACAACCCAGGGCACCCTAAGCAGTTGTGTAGTCAACCCTCTGTTAGAAGAACAGAAGCTGTACCAGTGTCAGGGATTTTGTTTACGGAACAGGTTTTTTATGGACATAGCTGCCTCCTATGTGTAGGAAAGGCGGTCGTTCTGCTTCATTACATTGTGGCAAAGGGGTTCCTGAAAGAGGTTAAACCAGCCTTTGAACAAGGGTCTTGCCTTCTCATACAACTTTCTCTTTGTTTGCCTTGTTTTTTCTGCAGCTGTACAAGGCAAGGAAGACACAAGGTTCCAGAAGATTCAGCTGTCTCTGAGAACTGAGATATAGGTACCATGAGCAGAAACAAAAAAAGAACAAAAAAGGTCATGACTCCTGTACAGCCTTCCTGCTCCCAGCCATCTACCAAAAAGATTTTTTTTTTTTTTTTGTACATGCAGAAAACTGTTTCTTTTCTAACAGAAATAGCTAAGAGATTTGACTCATCACTCTGGATCTGCCAAAACCAGAAGCTGCTCCTGGAAGCTGCTACCTGACTAAAATCTGTACAATGCAAAGCAAGTTTGCATTTCCCCAGAGGTGGTTGGAAGTGATCTTGGTGAGCTTTCCAGTATTAAAGTTGATGTATATTTCCTTGCATCCAAGTTTTTTTTCCATAATTGCACAAAACAGGGAGAGTTTATGAGCAGCTTTATTTCACCTTTTGGAAATTAATGACTTCTGGGTTATTTTCAAGCTTTTTGGGAGTCAGAATAGCAGATTACTCATCTCTTCTCATTAAACAGATTTAAGGAATGGCTGAAATCCCAGGAGCTCATGTATTAAGGATATATAACAAGTTGATTCCTTTGCTTCCTTGAGCTTTGACAGTGCATTGTGTTTCTAAATGGCTTTAAAATGCCAGGAACAGATCAGATGCCCAGAAGACTGTCATGTCAAGCTGTGCTTGTGTTTTTAGGGTAGTTCATTTCTATATAGACAGGCTTCAGAAATAAGCAGCAAAGTCATCTAGGGTGAACTCTAGATCTATACATCTTCCCAGCAGCATGGCCACTGACACATAATGCTGTTGCTTGTGGCTAAATTGGATATGTGTGCCTTCACTTTGTAAGGAGACACATGCACAGACCTATCTGATTGTGGCATTAGGCCCAGTATTGCCTTCTATGAAGTATTAACAAATTGAAAGACAAGGTGTTGTCTCATAATAGTGAATTTTTAACGAATAATGAAAGTTAAATTCGTTTTACACCAAACATTTGCGTTCAAGT
>NW_008611694.1:33029-33416 GCF_000691845.1 Merops nubicus | reverse complement strand
TCCCTACAACCATTACTGTTGTTGTTCTGGTTGAAAGCTGAGATCCTCTTATAATCCCAAGTCTATCCTCTTATAATCTTCTTTAAGAAAAGTATGGAGCAATGTAAGGCTCTGAGAAATACTAACAGAGCTTCTGGCAGCACACCCCCACATTCTAACTACCACAATGCTGCAGCATATTTTGGTGGTTAGGTGCTAAGACGAACTGAGCCCTACTGAGAGTCACTGAGCTCATGAGAGGTACACCAGTGCACAAGGAGATGTGCCAGAGGACATCATTTGCAAGCGATCCTACTCAGAATCAGGCTGAGGCTGTAACCATCAAGGTCATCCTTGTCCTGCCCCAGGTGCAGAGCTCCCCATGGGGAGGGAATGGAAACGCACTGC
>NW_008611694.1:26252-33000 GCF_000691845.1 Merops nubicus | reverse complement strand
AACGGGCTGACCTGCAAGCCCCGTCTCTTACTGACAAAGGTGAAAGGGAAAGTGGAGTCATGAACTGCTTTTTGACACTTCTTGCTCTTGAGTTTTGCATGCTGGATTCTGCACATTAAGGAAAACCTTGTTGCTGTTTGGATTGGACTTCTCAGATCCCTGTCAAAAACCCGTAAGGCTTTATCCTAAAGATGATATTTTGCTACAGGGTCAAGAAATTTGTTTTGTCGTGGCTTTCTGCTATAGTGTTCTGGTGATAAAACTCTAATGGTATTATTAGATGGACCTCAATAGAGCCTTGTGGGGTCTCAGGGTGTGAAGATTACTCCCCAACCCAGGAACATGCCTCTGTTTCTGGGCTGTGACACTTGTGTCTAGCAACATTGCAGGCATGTTCTGAGAAAGTATTCACTGTGGGTTTTGCATTAAATTTTGCCTGGAGACAGAGGGGAAGGTAGTGCTTAGCCCATGCTTCTAACTACTCAATAATCACCAGGTCTTTGCAACTTTTTTGTCTTAGCTTAATTTCATTGTGAAAGCGCTCACATTTATATGCCTGAGGAGGTACACAGGCAGGCAGAAGCTAAATTCCACCTATTTGGTTACAACCATTTAGATGCTTGAGATCCTCAGTGTGTGTGCACCCAAAATAGCCTTTCCAGAAGTGCTGTGCCTCCAAGCTATTACTTATTTTAAGGAATGGTCCATGATGCACCAAAATAAAATATTTCTCTGGCAGAAAAAAACATGAAGGAATAAAAATTCTGGGCTCACAAGCCATGTTAGTCTACTGCCCTGAAGAATGCTCAAGGGAAAATACCATTTCAGCTTGAACTTTTGAGTTCACATGAAGAATGGGTTTAGTTACTCCAAGGCTGTTTTTTTTTAAAAAATACATATCTAACTTAAGTATCCTTTATTTTATGTATCTCTAACTTAATAGGAGAAGTGAGTTATAGGTAGACCAGAAAGGTACTAACACTTTTTCCATCAGTGTAATCCTACTACAGAGTAAGATGGGCTTCCTGCTGTTCTAGGCTCACCAGGAGTGCAGAGCAAATTCTAAGTGCCTGCCTAAGGAATCCTCTCTATACTGATAATTTGATTGATATGTTCTGGGCTGTTTTGTTTACAAGTCATACATAGCATCACAAATACAAAAGACTGTAAGAGGGCGTGGTAAAATTGCCCTGGAATTACAGTCCTTCAAAATTCTAGTAGTTAATGGGACTGCTCATTTCTTCGGAAATGGTTTGGGCGTGATAAAGCTTTATGTGCATATTTTAAGTGCATATAAAAGATAGAATCTGGATGAGAGGAAAAGGGTGCAGCTCCCTTGTTTTTGGCTTAGAGTGTCCAGGACATGATAGGGCACGTCCTGCTATTTTCTGTTCTGATACAAGTGAATTTGAAACCCATGCTTTCAAAACACAGGGAGTGGGGAGAGCAATGCTTTCAAAGATAAGCAGAAGAGATCTTTGTGCTGTAACAACTAAACCTATTGAATGTGATACACTTAGTGTACTCTCAAAAGTTATCACAGCCAAAGTGTAGAACATGGCTGGGGTCTGGACTTCTCTATGATCTCTGGCCATTTCAGCATGAATCACTTCCTTGATAGCAGCTCACTCACACACAGGATCACCAAGGCCAGCAAGTTCTGCTTTTGTGTCTTCTACTTTTGAATGCCTGAGATAGGATTCCTTGCTTCTAGTCACCAAGCACATGGGAGAGCCCATACCTCAGCTGAAACCAGCAGGAGCTGCTGCCTACTGATCTGCACGGGGCCAGTATTTGACTGACTTGACACATCTCTTCTTGGGCAAGGAGCTGATGGGATCTCTGTTAGGGGAAGCTTGCTCACACAAGAGAGTTACTGTGAAGCAGACCTGGGCTGCCACTTCATCTCGCCCCTTATCACTCCCCTTCCCTCTCTGCATAGCATGTGTGGTCCTCTGTCTACCAGCAGTGCTTAATCTGGAGCTTAATCTGGCTGCCACAGAAGGGATGTTGGCTGGTTCCTGGAAGATGGGGATACACTTTGTATCTGCGTTGGGTGTCTGCGTTTGCAGCTGCAGCTCTTCCCAGGTGAAGGAGCTGGGTTCCTTGCTGTTCCTGGAGGACAGAGTAGCAGTGAGTCTGGTGGGACCTTCTTCTCCTTCCCTCTGGCCAGCAGACTGCAGCCACAGCTTTTAGATGCTGACACCACTTTTCTTCAGCCGTGCAGCTATCACCTGGAGATTCAACATCACAGTCACTCCACACCAGCTCCACCTTAAATCAGCCTGAAAGTTGAATTTAGGGCAGGATATGGCAGCTCCTTGCTAAGCTGGGTATTTTTCTGCATGCACATGACACCATAGCGTGCTTCTGGTTTCAGGGTGGAGTTTGAAATGTGGCTTCTGACCAGTAAAGCCATTGTGCCCTGCTGTCAGATCTGCTAAATAAGTATTCAACAGAGATGTCTTTAGGTTTAGCAGGGGGAAGCTGCTCAAAGTCTGTGTCCTGAAGCTGACCCTTAACTTTACACCTTTCGATACCTCTGGGAGCTCAACCAGCAGAGCTCAAATCTGTGAGCCCAGGAATTTTTGTGCACCTGAGATGTGGGGCTGGCTGGGGAGGAAAACAAGTCAGGGAGGCAGATCTTGATGGCAGGTGCAATGCTTCTGCTGCACCCTTTCCACCAAAATGTTTTGCACTTTGATAGCATATACTCTTAATTGATATGGTAGCAAAAAGGACTCAACTTAAAATATGTAAAGGCACTTTTTTATTCTGTCCTGTACCTGACAGTAAGTAAATGATGCAAACAAATCCTTGTCCTCACATTCCATGCTGTGGAAGAAGCACAGATCCAAAGCTGACTCTGCACTAAAACTACTTTTTTTTGTGAGAGTAATTTTAGGAAAGCACCCCTGCAGCTGTCCCTATCCAATGGATTTGAAATCTATTCTACCCATGCAGTGACTGAGCCAATTGTTTCATTTTATTAGTCTGAATATGTCTTCAGAATTTAAATGTGTTTCTTTCCTCAGCTGTGAGAATGGTACAATGATCCTGTATCTATGGTGACATAACTCAGAAAGTTCCCACAGAGCCTGTACATGTTGTTATAAGCAAGAGCTTATATTTGTTGTTTAGTTTGCAGTAGGTATGATTAAATGTGTTTGTCTTTTAAAATAGGTGAAATCCACAGCCTTTAGCTACTAGCAGAAATTCCTAGCTACTCATGTAGCTCACACAGTGCTAACAGGTAGTTAAGGAAATAAAGGTGACAGAACTGAGAAACTGATAGAAACAAACAAACAAACAAACAAACAGTTGAAGAGTTGATGGACCCCTCCAGGAGGAGGATGGTACTGGGTCTTCTCAGAATCTTCTGTGAAGGATTCTCTGAAATGCTGATCAATAGGGTCCCACACCCAGAGAGCACTGGTATGAACTCGATGAGATACAGAAAGAACCAGGTACAGAGGTAACCTCCTAACCTTTACTCTGCTGTAAGAACAATTCTGGATACATTTCCTGTGAAGTAAGTTCAAAGTCTTCATATATCTCACTTGGAAAAGACATTTCTTGGTTCAGAGTTAATAATTTACATCATTCACTAGTCATATAAACTACTCCAGGATTTGTCAGTATACCGTTTTTTTCCTAAGAAATCAGCAAAGTACTAAACCCTAATCTTTAAGACAAACATTCAGAGAAACAAGGTCTAAATTTCCCACTTAATACTTCATCATGGTAAAATGAACTTGAACTGCGTGGAGGTACAGAGTCATCCTGAGAAAGATGAGTCAGTTTTTGTCCTGAAACTCTACAGCAGGTACTGAACTGCAAGTGCCCCGGGAGTTTGAGCATGTTAGTTTCCATACTTGATCTTCAGCTAACCCCAAGCAAAGAGCAACCACGTGTTTGTGTGTGTGTGAGCTCCACACCCGTAGTAATCTGAAAGGAAGCATCATCTGCTCTCTAATGAAGCAGCCAGATGCTGCAGGCTAAGCGGTGCCCTGGGGATTAGTGTCCTGCTATTCATTTGGGCCTTTTTGGAGTGACAGGTAGAGTCGTGCTTTGGCTGCGGAGCTTTGGCAGGCATACTCCAGGTATTACTCACACCATACAGCTTTGTCAGGATGTCAGATTAAAGCACACCCAACCTACAGATAAACCTACAGATAAATGTTTCTTTGCTGCATGTAACTCATTCCAGTAGCTCACTTTCTGTCCCAAGATAATAAAAGCATCAATACTCCTTTTTTTCTAATTAGTAAAACTATGTTTACAAGGCACTGTCAGTCCATTTCCTTCATGCTATCTGCTTTATTGTCTGGTCAACAATACATGAACTTTCTAACTGTAGGAGTTTACAAAAGATGGATTTCCCTGCTAGTTTTCACATATGACAAAACCTTTTTGCTGGTGCCAGTATGAAATTACGAGTGGGCGTTCTTTGTTACAATAACAGGGTATTCAGAACAGCAAGCACAGCACCAACACACTGATTGGGCATGGCATGTTGGGCCAATACCAGAGCATCAAACTGATAGAAAAGTTTCTGTTTGCAAATGATGATGTTTTAGGAAGGGAAATCTTTTTGCAAGTGTTATTTCTGAGCTTGTGGGCATTACTTTTGCAGCTAAACTGATGAAATTATGGATTTCATAGGTGAACTGCAAAGTGGGTGGAAACTGTATGGACCACCAGGTTCAAGGATCATGATCCATCATTCAGAGGGCAGCTGGAGACAGTTATAAGTGCCATTTCTCAAGGCTCAGTACCAGGCCAATCTTTTTTGAACATCTTTATCAACAGCCTAGAAGATGGGATGTAGGGCGCTGGGGGTGGTACTCCACTCAGCGAGCATCTGGAGGGGACCACAGCCCTTCAGAGGGGTCTCAACAGACTGCAGAAATGGTCTGCCAGGAAACTCTGGGACCACAGCCTGAACAAACTCTGGAGCCCAGCAGTGGTGCAGGATGAGACCTACAGTATGGAGAGCAGATCTGTGGTCCTGGAGACTGCAAGAGACACAGGCATCAGCTAGGAGCCCTGCAGCCTTGGTTGGTGACCAGAGCCTGGGTGGTCCTTGCAAGCCAGTGGAGGGAAGGACTTCTCCACTGCTATATGACACTCGTCAGGCAGCATCCAGAACTAAGTCAAATTTTGGGACATCCAGTCCAAGAGAAATATTGACAACATAGAGACAAAACTTCCCCACAAGTGTGGTGCTGCCCTGGGACAGGGTGCAGAGACAAGGTGGGATCTCCATCTTTGGAGATAACCTGATCTAGCAGGAGGTCAAGGATGTAAAATTTAATTTCTAGCATTTCTCTAACCTGACAGAGATGAAACAAAACTGAAACATACTCTGCAAATAGACCACAAGACATTGTAAAAATGGCAGTTTGGGTTTAGCAAATGACCTTTCTTCCTACCATGAACAAATGGATAACTGCCTGTCTATTTGAATCACTCCTACATAGCTACACCATGTTGGAGAAAATGTTGTATCGGAGCAACATCTGAGAAGGAATGGATGGAAAGCATGCATGCCCATCTGCCAGATACTGTTGCAGGCTGAATAAGCCCACTGGGCTGATGACTTACATTTAATTCTTCAATTAAAAGCTAATCCTACACTTGGTACTCCTGTGAGTAAGCCCCAGGGTCACATAAATAATCTTCAGGATTACTCAGAAATTAATTTTTAAGGCATGACTAACACATGACTGGGAGCTGCAGGCTTTACACACAGAATCGTGGAAACATTCAAATCAGGAGGCACATCTGGAGGTCTTCACTCCAACCCTCCTCTCCAAGCCCAACTGACTTCAAAGTGGGATCAGACTGGTTAGGGCCTTGCCTAGCTAGGTTTTAAGCATGTCCAACCATGGAGATCCCACTACCCCTGAGCCCAGTCCCAGCGCTGCACCACTCTTGCAGGAAGGAGTTTTTCTCCTTAAGTGCCACCACAATTTCCTGTGCTGCAATGTGTCCCTTTTGTCCCTTACGATAAGGGACAAAATAAGATGTCTTGAGACAAGACATCCCTGCGCACTTCTGAGAGAAGGTTGGTAACTGCCTGTGAGGCAGAGGATATCTGCAGCTGGGTCTTCCCTGGTTCCCTCCATCCCTCCTCAATACATCAGGTGCTCCAGCCTCACTGACAATCTCCATGGCCTCGCACTGAACTCTTTCCAGTCTCCCAACAAGAGATGTTTGCCTCCACCTTTGACATATACACAGGAACTACAGCTGCCTTGAGAAGGCCAGTGTTCTTCTGATGATATTTTAATGCTCATACGGCTGTACTGGTCCCTCAGTACTGGCCAGAGCTGTACCCTGCAGTGGTGCCAAGCCTGTACCCTCTCCCATGTGAGACTGAAATAAGGAACAGCATGAGCTGAACCACCACTGAAAGAGGTGCCATTTGAGTAAAAGTATGCAGGGGCTCTCTGTGATGCTCTGAAGTATGGTATTACCACTTCATGTCTGAGGGATGAAACATATTGAATTGTTAAGCAAAAAAACCATTTGGTATCAGTCTTTGAAATTTGACTGAAACTGTTGCCTATTCATGAAGCTTTTTATGCTCATTGCAGCACATTCACTGCTTACAATTTCACTGGCTAGGGTATGGATGGTTTTAACCTAAAACACTGATTTCAGCTCTCTCACTCAATATTACAGTTTAAGTAAGCTCACCATACTGCAGCCACATGCCCCACCCAGCACACTGCAAAGTTAG
>NW_008611694.1:24295-26221 GCF_000691845.1 Merops nubicus | reverse complement strand
TGAAGGCTGCATCTTTCAGTCTATTCACTGTGCTCCAGGGATCGTGGTCAGAGCTCTGCCAAACACTGTGGGGTCTTTGGTCCTTCCCACGAAGGTCTGACAGGACCAGTCCAGGCTGCAGAGGAAACGGTTTGCACTTCACAGCCACCTTTGTAAATTGCAGCTTACCACAATGGCCTCTCAAGAGAGATGTAGTTGAACTTTAAGGGCATTCAATATCTGCTTCCACAGAGCAGGCAGCCCACTGTCTGATCTCAGGTTAACAGTAGCTTTTTGCATATGGTGGCTGCGCTTCATGTGAAAGGATGAGTCTGAAGCAGGGTATAAGAGTTAAGGTGAAGTACACATAAGAAAAAAATACAGCAGCATTTCTAGGTGTAGTGCCGAGGAGCACACAGGTGTTGCTGGTTAACCTGGAGTTTACAGGAATCATACCAAAATGTGTGTCAGAAACCCGGGGCTAGCCCAGCTGAACCCCCAGGAATGCTCCAGCATTAATTCCTCAGCTGTACTTGTTTAGGCAAACCAGACAAAAAGTACCTGATTTAGTCTGAAGAGGGAAGCTGGAGTTCAAGGTAAACATGTATGGGCAGCACTTCTGAGTAGCTTGACTTTCAAGTTTCCCGAGAGCAGTCATGCCCATGGAGTCAGTAATGAGAAGGAATTTGTTTGCTGAAGGATCTCTGGGGCTCTTTGCTTCTTTTCCAGGTGGGGGCATTCAGACAATTGATGAATGAAGCATTTTCTGTCTGGGACAGTAAATATTTAACTGGAAAGTTTAGAAAGATCTGTGCTTCTGAGTTTTCAAGGTCTCCTCAGAGAAAATGTCTCTCCTACAGTCAGAAAACAAAAAGCACTGAGAGGAGGACAGAGGCTAGGAAACAAGGGACATCAGAAAAGCTGTGCCCCTCTGTAGTGTGCTGTAACCTGCATCGCCTTCTCTGCAGCACATGCAAGAAACCTGCTGCAGCTGCCCTTCTCAGAAGTCTGCAACGTGCTGCACACATTTCTGCCTCTCTGTTCAGCTTCTTCCAGCACCCCCAAATTCCCATTTGTCACATTAGATCTAATCACTGAATGTTCAGTGATTTTCTTTCCTCAAACAATCAAACAACACGAAATGTGACCTGCCTAGAAATCCCCGAGAGATGAGAAAGGGTAGGTTTTTACATGAAAATGTCTTTCTCAGTTTTTCCCACTGGTGTGTCCAGCAGCTTTTGGACATGAGAACAGCACCAGCAAGTACTTGGAACTTTTTGGCATGTAACCTTTGGTGGCCTGGTAGCCACGCTAACAGGATGCACCAGGATGCTTTGTTATAGCATCTTAGGGTGGAGAGCCATGGGCTTTGGAGGCCTGATCCTGGTGGCAGCAGGGGTCCCAATGATTTCAGCAGAACCTGCATCGCTTTCAAACATCAAAACCAGCCAAATCCTACCACTCGCTAACTAAATTTTATGGTTCATCCTGGAAAAGTAGCTCCAGGCAGACGGTCTTGTTCTGTGACTGACTTCACTGGCTCAGGAAGAGCTGTGTCTCTGGCTGCATTTTAAGATGTCACAGATGTGAGTTCTGTGTGCTTAGGCCATGGCACATTTTGTGGTTGAGCACAGTGGAAAAGAGAGGTCCCTACGGTCTGAAGTCTTAACCACTGCAGCCGACTCAAGGGCCTCCTCCTCTTCGGCAGGATGCACACGATGTCACCAGTGAACACCCTGCCTAGCAGACCTGTGACAAGGAGGCTTGAACCCACACTTAACCACTGAAGGGTTCACCCGAGTGGAGTCTGGAAAGAGGATCTGCTGGGGACTAAGTGTCCTCAAGGAGGTAACGTAGCCTGCTGCCCTGAAAGCAGTGCACCTCTTCAGAGCTAAGCACTGGCAAGGGGAGTGTGGGAAGCACGGAAATAAAGGAGCAGAGGAGAGA
>NW_008611694.1:8256-24264 GCF_000691845.1 Merops nubicus | reverse complement strand
TAGGAATAAATGGGCTTTCTCTTGGGAGCAGCCTTTCTCTGCAGCACATCTCTGCTGCTCGTGATGGCAAGGTGTTGGTTATTTCTCTGGGTTGCTTCCACAGGGTTGGTTACACACTTTTTTGTTGAAGGCAGTCAGAACTGGTCCTTTTGGGCTACCAAATCTTAAGCAACCCATGATGGGAGAAACATTTAGGAGAAAGTTATGCAAGGAAGTGGTGGCAAAAAATCCTCATACTTTCATGTATCAGAGAGTATGCACAGCTTGGTAAACAGTAAGGGGTGGAAGAGGAGGTCACTGAGCTTGTTCAGCCTGGAGAACAAAAGGTTGAGGAGGTACCTAGCTGCTGTCATCTACCTCCTCACAGGGTTACAGAGGAGAGCAAGAGACAGACACTTCTCACAGACCCACAGGGAAAAGACAAGAGGCACAGGTTGCAACAGAGAAAATTTTGGTTGGACGTACAGAAACAAAGGACGTACTGCACAAGAGTGGTGCAGGTCTGGGAAAGGCACCAGAGAAGTGGGGAGATCTCTGTCCTTGGAGATTCTCCAAACTGACAGGACAAGGCCCTGGGCAACCTGACCTGGCTCTGGTGAGCCCTGCTTTGAGCAGGGGTTTGGGCTGAAGGCCGTCAGATGCAAACCTTTCTGTGAATATTTAAGGAGCTCTGCAGTGATCCTTCTGAGACCTCTTTCAATCCCATGAACTTCCACAGTAATCCATTGCATGGTTACCTACACAAGGTTAGAGCCTGAGCTATGGGGAGAGGTAGTGATGTAGGTGTGCATGTACCTCACACGGAGAAGAAATGTGCCCAAAACTGTGTTTTGAAGGGAAAGGTCCTTCTCCACTGTCCTTCCCAGCTACTGCCCCCCTGGAGACTGTTACACAGTCCTCAGAAAGCAAAGCTAAACCTTTCACCACAATGTGCCTGATGGCCACATGTAAAAATATTACATGAATGCTAGTAGCGTTTCTGTAGGGTAAAGCCTGTCACATCACTATCTTTAGGAAGAGTCATGTCATGGCCAAAATACCTTCAGACATCAGCTGCTGGCAATTTTGCCATGCTCTGCAGCAGGTGGGAAGAGCTTTGAATGGCACAAGGAAACCAGGGGCAGATGGGGGCTCTGCAGAGCGGGAAAGGCAGCCGTGAAGTGGCTGAACGTGGATCAGCTGGAAATGTCCATAGAGTTGGAAAGGACCTGCTGAGCTTGCAGTAAGGGCTGAATGGGGATGACAATGGAAAACATTATCCTTGTATCAGGAGGCCTGGGAAGGTTTTGGCTTTACTGCAGACAGCACAGGTAGATGTTGTCCAAGCTAAGTAGCTGAACAGAAAACCTTGTGGTAGGCAAGTGCTCATATTCCTCCACTATCTGAAAAGGCCTTGAGCCCACAGACTGCTTCAGAGCAGAGGTGAGACCCTCCTGAGCTTATGTGGTGTGAGAAGAGCTGGTGGTGGGGCCAGCCTTACCCTACATTTTCAAGAGGCAACTGTGTGAGGTTCCCTTTCTTGGAAGGACCCATGGGGACCAGAAGTAGAACGAGCGGAGCTGCAGCAGCAGACAGGACAGCAGTGCCATCACCACACGCCTCTGGAAGGACAGAGGCAAGCAGACAAGTCGAAGTGAGAGACCTCCAAGCACGGCTGAGACAGCATAGGTAGGTTCTGGAGGCTCCTGGAGGTAGTCTGGAGGTAAACGGGGGTGTCATTGGCAGTGTGTTTCTCAATACGTCTGTCTTTGTGCCTGTGAGTCACCAGCAAGCTGGAGGAATGTCTCATGCAAGAGTCCCTCCCACGCAGAGGTGTGTGTGAGTGGTCCCCGTGCACGGCAGAGCAGAGCAGAGTTCCACTGGGACATCATCTGGCAGTACCTGGCTGCAGCCACCTCTGCCCATCCAGCTCTCCATGGGTCTGTGAGCCTGCATTTGCACTTCAGACATTGTGTTTTCTTAGTCTTAAAACACTTGTCTTTCAACTGTAAATAGTTTTTCACAAATCCCACACAAAATTTCTCAACTGTTTCCCAGAAAAAATCCCCACACCTCCAAAGCATCCCACCCTTTAACAAAGGGTTTGCTATTTTTGAGAGGAACTCCCCTCTTGCCAAAGTGATGGGTTTCTCCTCTCCCTCCCACCCCGAGCCTTTCCTAGACTGATCTGAATGTCTGTTCCTCCCCCTTTCCTGAGGAGAGAAGCCAGGCAAAGCAGCAGGATGTTAAGCTGAAACGTGTTCTGATCTCAGCCCCATGAGACAGAAACCAGAAGTAGTTTGGGGATCACTTTGTGGTTTCCTGGGGATAGCAGACAAAGGAGATACAACAGAACTGGAGATGGAGAATGGGACATCTGGAGACCTTGCCAGGGAGGTTCAGCACATGCTGTCTTGTGGCAGAGTCTGTCCTGGCAGAGGCATCCAGTGCCTTGCCCGAGGGAGCTGGTGCCCCCAGCCCTCCTGGATGGAGCACCCAGCAGCTGCCAGCTCTGCACTCACTCTTGGCTCAGCGCAGTGACACCAACAAAAGTCAGAATTTAGGACTGTTGATGTACGCTGGCTTCAGTCTCCACTCAGAGGCAGAGAGAAATTAAACTCAGAAGTCTTTGTGGCACCATGTTCCACAAGAGAAAAAAGGAAGTGGACAACAGAGAGACATAACATAGTAAGTAACATGTCCTCTCCTGAAGCTTAAGAACCCCAAGCTCTTGCCTGCTCCCCTGGACTCCCTGGGGAGGACACTGTCGTATCCCAGGTTGCTGCGGTGGACATCGCATCTGCCTGGTCATCACAGATCTGCTGTCAGTTCCTCCTCTTCAGCTCCCTCAGCACAGTGGCACATGCAGTCATCCCTGCTCCCACAAACTGTGTATTAAATGGATTGTTTCACTTAATTTTTTTTTTTTTAATTTAGAGGGTTTGCACCCAAGGCAAAGGTTAGGGTGGAGACCCACCTAGGAGTACTTAAGTTCATCTAGCTATTTTCACTTCTACATTCACAAGCACAAGCTCCCTTCTGCTTCCCAAGATTCTTCCCCTCATAACAGAAATGCCCCAGAAATTACAATGATGAGCTAAATACACTGCATGTGTTTGAGGCCTGCCCACCAGCTCCTTTCTCTCCTCTCCTCTCCAGCATACCTCATCTGAGCTTTTAAGACTCTCTCCTTTTAAAGCCCAGAGAGACTTTGCCAACAGTGCTTATGTAAATGGAAAATTTATCCACACACACCCATGCATGTGCAGTCATCCCTTCTGCTTGCTCACATACTCTTGGTGTCTTGAGAAGGCTGTCAGACATCTCAGTTTTTCCAGTCAAGGCCTCTTGTTCCAGCTGCAGACTTTACTGGACAAATTTTGATTACTTGTACCTCTAACTGTTAAATCCCAGTCTAACAAGGCCCAGGTGGAGCTTGGCACCAATCTTGTGCTGCTCTTGTAAGTGCTGTTAGTCCACTGATTTTAAGAACTGCCTCCCAAAGTACATCCCATTGCTGTGCACCCACACAGTACCCTTGGGATGGTAGCATGGGGATTATATCCATGTGCTATGACCCAATCTCCTTTTGAACTAACCTGCGTCTTAGCATGAAAGAAATTGGAAGCTATAATTAAGTCTCAGTACCCCATTTTCCATCTCATCACCTTGTCATATCACCTGGCACCTCTGTCAGAGCGGGCTAGCTCTGTTAAGAAAATTGTATTTGATATCTCTTATGGTGCGTGACATTTTCCTCACGCAGCCTGAGCCGAGCAGGTGCCACGTGAGGTTATTCCCACAGCATACTCCTCAGAGGGGTATGGGTTTCCCATCCTTTGAGAAGAAACTGCAGATTTCATACTGCAGTGAAGGCAGGCAGCAGACCACACTGAAGACCTAGGCTGACAACCCAAACAGTGTATGAACCACCCCAAAAACGTTGACACATCTGGACTGTGTAAGAGATCCTGGTTTGGAGGAAGCAGTGCTAAGCTTCCTCCCCTTTCTGCCTGGCTTCCATCTGAAATCTGCATCAGCCATACAGGAAACCAGGGAAATGTGACTCACACTACTGTACACCCATGAGTGATCCTGGATTCTCACCAGTCCTGCCCAAACTCCAGCTAAAGGCACAGAGTAAACAGGAGGATGGTAATTATAGCAGTCAAATGTCTTTGCCAGCATCTTCCACTTAATCTCATATTGGGTGCCTAATTAGTATCCCTTGAAGATCTGTGATGTACTTGTCACATGGATTAAAAAGCAAGCAACTTCTAAAAAATAACTCTCTGTGGTAAGTCCTATTTCTGACTCTTCCTGACACAGATTCAGCAGGCATCTGTTCCCAGCACATCACTCCAAAGTAAAGTAGCTAAAGATCTAGGAGAAGATGCTGTTTCTGGTGAAGGTTACGGCTGCTAGAGGCACAAGTGGAGTGGTACTTACGGCAAACACACGGTGTTGTGCTACACCTCCCACACATAGAGGGTCCACAACTATCGGCAGTGTTCAGAGAGTGGGGACTTGCTGAAATGCCTGAGAAGGACTCAGTGAAAATACCTGAGCAGCCCACAGAGGAGCAATGGCTGGGGGAGCTCATGTGTCACAGTTAGCCACAGGAGTGGGTGGTCCTCCCTGTGCAGCCCTAACTGAGACAGGATCATTGTTTGGGTCTTTAGTACTGATTGACCAGCCCACTTATAACGTTACAATGGTTGTGGGATTGTAATCGGAAACTGCACACCTCCACACTCTAAATAAATTGGCAGATAAGAGGTTTTTTTAAGAATGATTTCTATAAGACCCTACCTGAAAGGTGGTGTGCCCATCACCGTGTGTCTCCTGAGCTGTCTGCCCCATGAAGAGAATGTTTGTTCTCAGCATGCAGACACACAGGGAGGGCAAGTTTCTAACCGTGCGTGGCAGTAGGCAAGCCAGAGCATTTGTTCCGCTTCACCTGGACCAGAGGGGAATCTCCCTCTTTCTTCCTTTTAGAGGGTTTTCACTCATTTAAAAAAAAAAAAAAAAAAAAGTAGCTCAAGGTGAGTTTCCCACTGAAATCTTCTAATGAAACAAGAAGCAAAGGAGTTCATTTGGAAAATGTCAGAACACATTGTTTCCGCTCTCAGGAACTTTTACTCCCTTCTTTTCAATTAAAGCTATTTGTCAGTTTGGATAAAATCCAAGAAATAATTTAGCTTGCCACCAAAGCACACCTCTACTGGCCAAAGAGTGAATCTGGAAACTCCGGCCATGGTGCTGACCCTACTTGTTTGCCATCATGGTGTTCCTGTGTGCAGTGGAGAAGTTTCTGTAGGAGCAGCACTGCATGTGAAACTGTATGGACAGGCTTCAGCTGCAGCACAACACCACCTTTACCAAACCCATTTGCTTCAGCCAGAGCAAATCTTTCAAAATGAGGCAGTCTGAATCCTAAGGCGGCATACTTAAACTACTGATGAACTAGTAACCAAGTCATCCATGGTCTGATTCCTCACTGACAGACTTCTGTCTCAAAAATGCAAGAAATCCCTAAGTAAACAGTGCAGAGCTGTCATCACATTTGGACATGTGTAATTTTGAAAGTTATGAGGAATTCTTTTGCTTGTGTGCAAAGGTGGAAACAAGCCTTCAGTGCCAGAGCCAAATTTGGATAGCATCTACCAGCAAAGAAGAGGTTCCACCAGCACAGGAGTTTTGTTTGACATGGTACCTTTCCTCCAAATTTGCCAAGTTGCTTTGCCAGATCCCCCACCTGATCTCACAAGACAGAAACATGAGGACCCACCTACCCTGTGGTGTCCAGGCAGGGACTGCACATGAGCCTGACAAAGTCCCAGGCCTGTCTCTAACACCATCTTCCCTGCAGTGGCTGGTGTCCAGGACTCGGGCTCAGCCTGGCCACCTGAAGTTAAAAATCCCTGTCTTGGGCATCCTTCATGCAGTCCACCGAGTGGAAAGCATGGATCCTACCAGCTGGGCCTCCCCTATGTGTGTTCCTTCCTCTGTGGTTGGGGATCTGGAGAGTTGCTCTGCTCCAGAGAAGACCATTTAAGAGAGTAGCAGACTCACCACTAGGTCTTTCTCCATCCCCAGAAAAAATAAACTGGTTTTTCTTTAACGGTGGAATTAGAGTCAAATTATAAACAGCAATTTCTGCCTTACTGGTCTGCTTCTGTAATGCTCATTGTTTGCCCTCTCAAGAGGTAGCTGATGACCAGCACACAGAGCAAATATTTCATATTTATTTGAGTCAAAACACAGCAAATGTGTTTTGCCTAGAGCCTCTGTGGGTCCTGGCGGGTGTGCTCAGAGAGGGCCCGCTACCTGCCATGGGTTTTCTTCAGGCAGTCACAGCAGGGGCTGACACACAGGTGATGGTGGTTGCAGCAGGAGAGGGGAACATCTACAAGACTGGAGGAGAGGCCAACCTGCTAAGGACAGGAGCTATGTCAGGGGTGAACCTGGCACCACAGAGGAAGAGCAAATGGAAGAAATATGAAGAAAACCTGCCACGCTAGGAAAGGATCATCCGCCACCAGAAAAATACCATATTTTGAGTCAAAAGAACACAAGAAGAGCATTCACAGAGATGCTTGCTGGCCTATTAACACTTTTTGTCACCAAATGACAGGAAGATTTACAGGGGAAGTAACCACCAGAGGTCTCTGGTCTAACCATCTGCTAACCTCAAAGTCTGAATGGGTTGCTCAGTACATCGCCCTTGCAGAGTCTGTTGGTACCCCCAAGATGTGGCAGTGAAAGCCTCTGAACTTCTCTGTGCCTTGCCTCAAGATTGCCTGTCTCACTGTGGCAGCACAGGATGCTTGGGCATCCCTTTGTCTGGGACTCTGTTTTGCCTGGTGCCATCCAGTGCTCCGTCTGATCTGGTTCTGCTGACAGTGCCCACGAAGAACCAGCAGCCAGCGGCTCTAGGGCTCCTCAGAGCTTCCAAAACTCCATTCATGATCTGCTTCTGATCATGAAGGGCAGGGAGAGGCCCTGAAAGGTGTCCATGCTGAATTTCAAGAGCTGCACTGAGTGGTGAGCCCTCCTAGGCTGCCCCTTGTTTCTGATGAGCATTGCTGGAATTAGGTGTCTACAAAACCAAGGTAAGTGGAAAGGTCATCTTTCTGACTGAAAATGGGGGGCAGGAACAGCCCTGTTTTCCTGCTAAGTTCTTGTTTCACTTTTATTTGGTGTGTTCATCTCATGTATAGGGATATCAACAATATTGACAACACTTGTGATTAATTATTAATACAACACTTAAGAGACTGAGCTGTGAGCTGAGACACCTCTGTCCAGGACAGAAACAGAGAGGAGAAAGGCAGAACAAGGACAGGGCACAATGAGCTGGAGAAAGGGAGGCAGCAGCAAGACAGCATTGTAATCCTGGTAAATCTAAATTATTGTCCTCAGGTGATCACAAGTACTTCAGAGAGGAAAGCGTTAAAGAGAAATTAGGAGGAGAATGCTAAATTGTGAATAAAGCACTGAAAAAGAAGAATCGTATTTAGCTAGTGGAACTGATAGAGATATGGAAATGGTTTGTTTCTTTGTGTCAAGTGTAGTTCCTAAGAGGGAACCCTATTTCAGCTTGGTGCAGCCAGACATTTTGGAGTCTGTACAGGAAAACTACATCTGCAGCTGTGGACACGTCTGCAGGAAGATCCTGCAAGGTTGGCTGGGTTGCTTTTAAAGGTTAGGGCTTTGATTTTATACTTTGTGAAAATCACAAAGTTGACTGAAGCCAAAATCCACAGATGGGCGAGAAAATGACAGCAGTCTGTTCTTGAGGGAGGATTACTCTGTCATGCAGGACACAATAGAGAACTCTTCTTTTACTACTTTAACAAGTTTTGCTTCATGCTGGCATTCCTGCTTCAGAAAGGCACTGTCAAGGGAAACGGATTCTGCCTGGAGACCAGACATTGTTCAGGATATCCCTTCTACCTCTGCGTGCTATTCAGCATCAGCACAGCTGTAAGAAAAACCCTGAGACTATTGAAATTTCTTTCTTCATCCCCTCCTTTCTCTTTGACAAATGTGTGACAAGGATGCAATTGTTTGAACGCCCAGTGATGGAGAAAACAGAGAGCGAAGGCTTCAGACGTGCCTCAGTGATTTAGAAACCTACCCCCGAGAGTTGTGAAAAAGGTCACTGGGGGTCTTCCATAGGGTTCAGCTTCCCAGCAGGTCTCTAGATACCAGTGTAAAGGCACTTAAATGCCTCTAATAGCTGACCCTTCTGCGGATGTTCCCACCTAGGATTATCCTGGCTCTCAGGCTGAAGAATAGCCCTTAGCCAGCTAATGGATCACAGGCTCTTCTCTTTGAACATATGCAGTTTGTGCTGGGTAACCACCCAGCCAGCCAGCAGGGAATTGTTTCTTCATTAAAATTACTAAGGCTTTTGAAAGATGAAGTTAAAGGTTCTTCTGATGAATCACTACTGGGCTGCGTTTGGGGAATATAGTTGCTTGTTACCCAGAAGTTACTCAGCACTCTGCTGGTGATGGAGCACAAAGACAGTGAGGATGCTCAGGTACTAATCTGTGAATACGTTCCCCTGTCAGACTCCAGCTCGGCCACAAACCCAGGCTTTTTTTTTTTTTCCTGCAGCTGGTGGGTCACATTGTGCCGGAGGTGCATGCTGGACCTTTCACCATCCTTTGTGTGAGCCGACATGCGAGGACCCACCCCTCGCACACATCCTGCCGCGGGGACACCATGCCCCCCTCTCCTGAGGGCACTTTTGTTCTGCCTCCTAAATGCAGAGCACTCCTCCTCCCCATCCCGACCCCTCCTCTGCCTAAGAGAGACCTTGAGAGGTCACCACTCCTCCCTCCACAGAGCAATTCCTGCCCCTCCAGGCTACACGCTGCTCTGGGAATGGGGGGAGGTGTCTGAGCCCTTTCCGCTGTGGCTAAGCTATTTAAAGATCAATGGGCCAGAAAGAGGGTCCAGGGGTCAGCCTCACTTGTGCTCCTGCTCAGAGGAGTGTTTACGTATTTTATGCATTGCCTGTTTCATGTAACAGCACTCCAGAAGACCCCTTCTGGCAGGGGCAACTGTGACTGCCAGGTGACCTTCTCAAGACCTGTGCAATTTCAGCTGGCAGCTGGACTGCTCCAGCCCCTGAGTGGCACATAGCACAGCACGTGGTGGGATGGCCTGGGTCTTGTTTTCCTGCAGTGGACACTTGCACTGGTCAGGAAGATGATGCTGGCCATGAGCTACTCCTGCACCCGTCCGGCCCCGAAAGGGACTTGGCACCGGCCGCTGATGCCACCGTGGTCAGTGAGTGCCCAGAGCAGTGCCAGCTGCTCACCCTCATGCCTGCTCAATGCCAAGAGCTGGGCTCTTCCTGGCACAGATGGGTACGTATTTTCTGCTGCTGCTGCTAACCTGGTCACCCCTCCCCTGTGCCCTTGGTCCACTTGGAGCTCAGGGGCTGTAGGACCTGCCAGCCATCCTATCTACAGTCCATCCGTGGGCCAGAAGCCCTGGGAGCCCAAGTGTCTTCCCTTCCACATCCCTGCAGGCTCAGGCCTCTGGAACCTGGCACCTCCGGTGAATTTGCTCTGAGCCCTGGGAGCAGAAGGTGTTTCCCATCTCAGCTTCAGTTCTGCAAGTAGCAGAAACTTGCTCTCCATCTGCCCATGTAATATAGCTGCACAGTAATATAGATGGTAATAGATGGAGCCCAGGAGAAGTGACATACCTATAAGCTTCAGGTGCCCCCATCACTGAGCCAAAAGAGTTTAGTGCAGCAGCCTCAGATCCCAAGTGCTCTGCACCAAACCTTCTACTCTGACTCAGAATAAAAACAGAAATAAATGTCTTTCTGCTGCCTCTCTCCCTAAGTGACCTCTCTTGAAAGCCCTCTAGGCTTCCAGAACAAACACACAAACAAAAATATCAAAGAAGTGGAATATGATGAAAACAAAAAAAAAATGGAGAAGAACCTCAGGCATCATTTAGGGAAGGCACAGTGTCTTGCTCTGGCACTGTGCTATCCATGCTCAATGCCTAGAAGGCTGGGAAAGGTTCTGGGAGAAAATTCCACTGTGCGGGAACGTTTTAAAGGCCCAAGTGGTAATGAGTCAGTGCTGAGGTTTGGATTCTGATATTTCCTACCTAGTAGCTGCCAAATGTGCCAGAGCATGCTGGGGAAAGACATGGAATACCATTATGTGTGGTTCACAGAGAGGAAGCAGGAGCTGAACAAAGGGAATATGTACCTAGGATAACTCCAGGAATTGGCTGAGGGGCTAGGATGAAAATGTACAGGTTTTAGGCTCCCTGGGGCATAAGATACAGGAGATGGAAAACCATTCATCCCAATCCCATTGCCACTGGTGTTCTGTTGGTTCAAGGGAAAGGGAAGGTGACACCATGCTTTTGACACAGAATGATTCCCTAATGGTGAAGGAACAAGAAGCAGAGCAAAAGTGCAACACTCGGCCCATGGAGGATCTGGCTGAGGTTAGTTCACACTCCTGGGGACCATCCTGGTCCCTTGAGTCAGTGTCCCAGTGGCTGTGCCCCAGCCCTACCAGGCTTTGTTCTGCACATCAGTGTTGAGTTGGCCTCCATTTCCTTTTGGCAGTGCTCAGCAGGCTTGGAGGCCAGGGACCTCAGGGAGCAGTTCAGTCCAGATGCTCCTGTCACCAGGAGGTCCCAGGGCCACCTGTGATGGTGGGTACTCACAATTTTAACGACAGTTGTTTTTAAGGACCACACTGCTCCTCCTATCAGCCCATGATGGAAACGGTACTCCCTGGATCTGCTCTAGCTTTTCTACCATACTTTCAGAGCTTCCTTCCTTCCTTCCTTCCCCACCTCCGTCTGAACAGCTCTGAAGGCTCACCTGCTCCCAGGTCTTTGTACTGAACGAAGAGCTGGAGGTGGTCTCAGCCACCTCATGAGACAGATGCTTAGCTTTCCATCTCACAGGTTCTCCAGACTATTAGCTGGGACTCTGCCTTGGTGTTTAGCTGCCCATACAGGTGCTGGGCAGTTGAGACAAATCTCATCTTGCTCCACCAAGCAGGAAGACAGGTAAGCTCCAAGCTTCAGGCTGCCAGCAGATTTCATGCTGGGCTAGCTCCCACATCTCTGCTTCATGCAGCAGGACCAGCTCTCTGCCAGGTTAGCCCCACGCAAAGCTGGTTGCTGCCAGGAATGTGCCTGCTAGACTGTCTGTAAGGAAAGAGCATCCCTGGTCATTGCAGCAGGGTCTGGCAGCCCCTTTGGACAGGGAGCAGGAGCAAACCCCAAAGCAGCTACACATGAGAAGATACTGCCTGGTAGCTAGACCTGGCCAAACGCCTTCAGGAATTTGATCAGGAGCTAAATCTGTTGCCAAATATGGGTTGCATCAGGCCAGCATGTGGGTGCAAACCCTCTTTATGCTCTGTTTGCCCTTGTTCTGGCACTGACCCCACCGTGAGCTCATCAGGAAACAGCTTTGTGCACAGCAGCCCTGTGAGATACGCTTCCCTCAACACCCAGCCACAGCTCCGGAGCCTCACGCGGAATTTGATCAGGAGCTAAATCTGTTGCCAAATATGGGTTGCATCAGGCCAGCATGTGGGTGCAAACCCTCTTTATGCTCTGTTTGCCCTTGTTCTGGCACTGACCCCACCGTGAGCTCATCAGGAAACAGCTTTGTGCACAGCAGCCCTGTGAGATACGCTTCCCTCAACACCCAGCCACAGCTCCGGAGCCTCACGCTGTGCCAAAATACCTGTCAGGTGGCAGGGAGGTGAGGCAACACCATCTGACTGCCATGTAAGTGGCGTGGCACCTGGGGCTAGGCAAAGGTTTGGGACCAGAAAGCCAGATGTGGTCAGTCCCCCAAGTGGACACCGTGGAGAGAGGCTAAACTCGGCGATGGAAAAAGTTGGGATGAGCAACAGATGTTGACTGAATTTTAATTTGGACATGCTAGCTGTACTTAAAACAGCAACATGAGCTAGCATTGCTTTCCTGGCTACAGCAAGAAGCCTCTTTGCCCAAGTGGTGTTGTGGGAAAGTGCACGCAGCAGCACACACCTCTTCATGTCATATGGATAAGAGTGCTGGTGGCTCTGGGCCTAGGTCAGCATCTACACTGACAGCTATGCCACAAAGCTGCAGGTAAGGGGAAGGGGAGAGGACCCTCAAGCCCCAGGGTGTTGAACTGAAAACCCATTTCCCCCTGACCAACCATCTAGCTCAGACATTGGTGCTGCAGACATTGGCAGAACGTACCAGGAGACAACTCCAAGCCTGCTGGCAGTGCCTTCGCCTCAGGTCCCTCATTCTCTGGGGAGATGCTCCTTCCAGCCCAGCCACACAAGACCACCACTCCACTCCAGGTCCCCCAGAGTCCAGACACCCAGAGAGCACCACTCATGGCACGGCTGCGACCCAGGATCGAGGGGTCATGGTCCTGCCAGAGCTGCTGCGAGCCACTCAGTTTTGCAGGGTGCAGCAGACTGCAGGTCTCAGGCTGTGCCAGGAGGACATCCCCCTGGCACCACGCTCCTTGCAGGGCTAGCCCACAGGGGACTGGGTGGGCATGCACAGGAGCCCCGCGCTGGCAGCCCGCACTGGCCTTGCCTGGCCTGAGAAACCTGAGGAAGTCCCCAGCAAGTCCTGGGTAGCCTTACAGCTCCAGAAAGCCTTGTCCCATTTGCTGCTGGAGAGCCTTTTGCAGCTCAGATCTACCCACAGAGATGTCTAAAGAGGCGTGAGACACCCTGTCTCTACCAAAGCCCTGCTCTGCAGGGACTCCAGCATTTCACTGTCTGCCGGCCGTAAGCACCAAGAGATCTATCAGGTTGCAGATCATCCATAAGGGCCAGCAGGTTTTCTACCCTCCTGGCTCGTGGAACAGAGCATCTAATGAAAGGCTACAGCACCTCTGCTAATGTTCTGACCATTTCAGAAATAACTTCTTCTAAAACTTCTTAGTGTTTTATGCCTGGCAGCATACGATCTTTTTCAAGTGATCCCCTCACCTGAGCACAACTTTTCTGCAAGTGCCACCTCTCTATAAATAAACAGGTGTGGACAAGACCAGGATGGAAAAGTGTCCTCTTCTGTGGCTTCATGACGCTTTTACTTTTTGGTGCTACCACACCAAAATCTTTATTTTACAAGGTGAAATGTTTTAAATAATACCATAAAAATAACCTTGTCTGATCCACACTCTGGAGGAAAGCTCTCTTGAGCTACTATTCTGGAACTAGTTGGATGGGTCTGCAAAGATTTCAGGTGAAGAAAGCAACCTACAGTAGTTAAAAGACTAGCCAAAGGAGGCAGAGAAAAAGCATTTCTATGTCAACTATAGCTTCAAGAAACACAAACTCCCTTTCCCCAGCCCAGATATTTAGGCTGGGCTTGTGCTTTCACCCTAACTATGATATTGTCCTTGTGTTTTGCCAATGACCAGGCCCAACAAAAATGATACAGCCAGCAGGAAGATGAACCAATGCACAGACTGTAGTGTAAGCAAAAAGGACATTCCATGAATGATCGCTGGGGGTACAAACAGATCAATCAGCTGGTACATAATTGATGCCACCCCCAATGATCCCACAAAAAACATGACTCGGCCCACAACAGGTGGTACAAACAGAGACCCGAGGTTGCCCACAGTTGGCATGGGAAACAGCCAGACCAGCTTTTTTTTTGCCCACATGGCGACTCTCACCCGATCGACCCGTGTTCACAAAGGCCTAAACAGAGCAGGGCCCAGCTCCAGGGAGAGTCAGGAGGTCTGCCCTGAACCAGGAAGCTCTGTGGAGTGCACTCCACAGACAGACGCTCCTGACTCCCTGCCAGTGGTCCCAGCTTTTATCCCCAAGCAGACCCCTGACCTTTGTCAACTCACTGCGGGACCCCTGGGGCTCATTTCCCTTCTGGCTCTCCCTGCAGGGCCGGCCCCACCCTGGGGGGAAGCTATAAGGCAAACTCACCCCCTCTGTATGAAGGGCTGTGGGAATCACCCATATGTCAGCCTTAATTTGGGGCTCGGGGTTCAGACCCCAGCATTTCACCTTGCTAGAGAAATCTGCTTGCAAATAACCTTAAAACTTTGTCAAAACTCCACTCCTGCTCTGTTTGGACTTGGCCAGTGTAACCCTGCTAAAAAATGCAGAAAATATTTCAAAGTCAAACTTTAAAGGGACAGCCATTGTTTTATTTGTGTTTAATTAAAAATAGTAATAATGATAATTGTTTTCCAGTCCTGTGGTAATTAGCAGTCCAATCCACAGCTCCCATGGGAAAAAGCCTCTGTTTCTGGAACAACTGTGCTTGAATATTGACGTGCTGTAGACATTGCCAGGGTTTTGAGTATAGCAATTTGTTGGGAGGGGGTTTCCAACTTTGACTGCATAACTGTTAAACCGTCATGCTCCAAACCACACAGTTTTACTACAGCCTCCATTTCCCTTTGTTTTACCTGAACTTCTCATCCCACTCTGCAAATCCTATGCCAGAATGAGTCATTCCAGCAGGATTAGCTCTTATTTTTCCAACTCCTCTGTCAGTGTTGCCCAGACTAGTTCTGAGGAGAAAAAACTGACACTCCCCATTCAATAAAGCCATGTAACAAGTGACTGAAAGAAATTACCTCCAGTGCTCAGCTATTTACAGTGAACCAGCATGGACCACCCCATCTTACCAGGGTAATTTACCGGGCCCTCCAGACAGCATGCTGTCACCAACAGCAGTGGGCTGACAGCCCCAGAAAAGGAGATGTGCCAGTGCCCCCATCCTGTGAGTCACCCCCTTCACTGCTGTGGTCCATGCAGGGGTGCTGGCTTGCTCCTCACCCCAAACCAAGGGTCCCAGGATCACCTCTCAGGACTGTCAAGAAGGACCAGGGGCACGCAGACTTTCATCGTCCAAGTGTCAGGGGTCTGCACTGAGCCCATCTCTGGTCCTTCTGCCTTTGGGGTGGAGGTACCTTCTGGAGGCACTCTCTCTCTGCTGACTGCCGAGGTCAGTCCCATGCCTCTTGTGTTTGGTGCATAGCTCAGGCCAAAGTCATCTGCTCTGAGACTTACTTGCTAGAAGCAGATCTTAGCCTGTCCCTGCCCTGCAGACCTCTTCTTACAGTCACATCTAAGTAAACACTTATGACAGGAAAAAATATCTTTTTTCTGTATTTTCATATTTAGTTTTCCATCTTTCCCTTGTTCTTTACTTTTTAAAGTAATAAAGAGACTCTTACATAGCAAAATCACATTGTCTCGCAGCAGAATAAAGAGAAGGGAAACCCAAAGGCCTCCAAAACCTGCCACTTTCCTTCCCTTTCCCTGTCCAAAATATGATCCTGGAAGTGATTGGTTAAATAACTTCTGGAAGATCTGTTTTCTGATAGTGGTCCAGAATGGTGGCAAATCTGTGGTTTGCATATGAAGACCCAAACTGCATAAGCAAAACTATCAGAGGCAGCTGAGTGAAATAAGATCTGAGCACCTGGCAGTATGAGAAGGCATTTTGCTTGTGTCCATGGGTAATTTTCCTATATTATTGATAGGACTTGAGCTGACATGACAGAAACTGCTGAAAATCATGTTTCTCCCACAGAAACAGCAGCACTGTGCAGAGTGCAGAACGAGCACTACAGAAATGACAAGGTTTCTGATCCACCAAAGGCTCAAAGCAGGGCTATGCCCCAAGTTTCATCAGTCTGCTGAGGGCTACAGCCAGCCAAGTTTAAAAAGCCCCAAGGACAGAGATCCCACCAGCCCTTTGGGATACCTGTCCCATGGCACAGATTTTGCACATGAAATATGGGTTGGTTGCAGAACAATTAAGACTGGACTGTCCAAAATATAAAGATATTTCTGAAACTGAAGGAAATACAAAACAGTGTATATTTTTAACAGTAACACGAAAACATAAGAACACTTCTTTCCAGATTACCATGACCTATGTGCTTTTGGAAACATGTATGACCTTAGGTAAACGCTGGGCAGATGTTTATCTGGTGTAAATGCCCACAGGTCTGTTTTAACT
>NW_008611694.1:0-8225 GCF_000691845.1 Merops nubicus | reverse complement strand
CAGCAGGACTCCAGCTATTCACAGCCTTTGCAGTCTCGTTGAAGAAAAGTTTAGAATTTGAGAAATAACCTGTTCCCTCACATGAGGCTAGACATTTTGCTACAGGCTCAAGCAAAACTCCAGCAAAGTTCTGTAGGTACTTGTAAATAGGGCATTGCTTGCTAATTACCATGGTGATTGCTGAAGGGTCAGAGAGCTGCGATGAGAACAAAAAGGCTGGGGGAAAAAAAACGGGAGCTCTTTGTAAAAGTATTCAGATTTTGTCTGCCAGTGCCAATAAGCTCCAACTACCCCCACCATACATTTTGTTTTCTAAATAAAGGCTATTTACATCCCTCAGCCGTGGAATTACAGCTAGTCGGTAGTGCTGGGTCTTACCACCCCCTCCTCGGTGTCTACAGCTGAATTGGCGGCTGGCAGTGGTACTCACAATCCACCCTATAGCCAAGTGTGATTTACCGTTCAGCAGTGCTTTATGCATTGCTGAGGCACATCCACGTGTACACACATGCCATTTTAAGCACAATTTTCCTTGCCTCAGTCAGGGCTCATGCACTTTCCCCATCCTGGGTATCCAGCTGGCTGTGCCCAAGCTAGGAAGGAGCCCAGTGAGGCTCCATAGCTTTAACTGGGAGCTACTTTCAAGCTGGGGCTTTTGCCTCCAGCCCCAAGGCTGTGCCTGTGCCCTACCTGACAACCCCCCATGTGGCCCTTGACCTGCTCTGTTGGCTTCCCAGCTCTGCCTACGACCTGCTTTGTCACTGATGACCTTCCTCATAAAACCCTGAAGCATCAGAAACCTAACCCAGAGAAGTGCTGGGTGCCGGGACCTACCTCCTGAAACATCTTACTTTTGTTAATCAAGTAGTATTGTGCAAAGTGTGCCGAAACCTGCAGTTTCCAGGGAAGGAAAAGCAATATCTGTTTCATTTAATAACGCTCAGTAATACAGTTTAACCAGTGATTTCCCTTGGTTTAAAAAAAACAATGAACCAACCAACCAACACAAAAAAAAGGACTGAGCAAAGGAGCTCACAGCACCTTAAGTTTTTACTGCTCTGAGACGACCAGTCCTAGAAAGCTATGACATTACTTTTCATGTTTATTTGCTTGTACCAAAGTGATGCTGACACTGAAAGTCTCTGATTCTAAACCAAGACCTGGAGAAGGGACTTTGGTGGGCACAGCTTTCTTTTTTTTGTCCATCCCTTCAAGTTCTCCACGAAACAAAGCTCTTAACCAGTCTTACAGCAAATGCTCTTCATCTTCTTCCAACTGCAACCCAAAGCCTTTCCTCTCCACATTCGCTCTTCATCCATGGTCGTTCTCCTCCTTGTCCTTCTCTTTCCCCTCATTCACATGTTCCCAGCATCCCTCCACTTGCTCCCATCTGCTTCTTCCCAAAACCTTTTCTTTCCTTTGCCTCCCTCCTTGGCTGACCTCCTCTCTGTCACCATGGGGAAAATCCTCTTCAAGGACTACAGTGCAAAACACATCAGTGGACAGAAAATTGGTTACAAAATTACAGGTCAACTCCATTGAAATTTGCTAAAGACTTTTAGATATCCATATTTGGGTGGAGCAACATGAAGAACATTACGAACACTACCAAGAAATTTCTCCTGCCTGTGTTGGGAAATCATCTCCTAATGCCACAGTTTGGCCAAAATGACCTGTGTCCTCTCCATCCCACACTGAAGTGATGGTTAGAAACAGCAGATGTCCAGGGCAACCTGCTTCTGTCTGCAACAAAGGAAAAAGAAAACAAACATTTCTTTCCAAATAACTTATTAAAGTAAAGTGGGATATTTGCAAAGATAATTTGTCCACAGTAAGGCAATTAATTATCTTCAATAATTATTCTTAAATAAAATTCCTAGCTTCCAAAGGGAATTTGGAATGTCTAAACTTCTGCATCCTATCATTTTCTATCAAGCATCAGGTTTCACCACTAGCTGCAGTGTGGGATGAATTAGTGCTCTGGCAAGCAAAATTTGGCTTCAGATGACAAGCTACGTTTCCCTTCCACAAACCTGAGGGGTTTCTGGCCCTGTGGTCCCCTTGCAGTAGATCCCATCAGACAGTAGTGATGCCAGTTGCGAGACAGAAAGGGCAGACAGGTCCCAGTGGGGCACCTGGTAAACAGTTGGAGACGTTCATCCTGCAAGATCTAAGCCATCACTGCATCCTACATGCTTGGCCTTCACAGGCTCTTTCGAAGTCAGTGGCATGAACAACACTAATGATGGAGGCACTGCATGCAGGAGAAATTCTGGTGTCTATCTGGTTTCCCTACCCCTTGTCTTCTGCAACAGTCTTACTGCTGCTGTCACATTGGGACACAAACAGAAGAAACTGTACCCAAAGCTGACACCATGCCACACACACAGCTGCCTGCAGTGACCATGGGAGGCTGAGAGTGGCAGGGAAGACTTGGAGGGGAGAGGTGAACCTCGCTACCAGGAGTGTGAATGCCAGACCTAGGCCACCCTTAGAGGGGATTAAACCTCTCAAAACTGTTGAATGACTGGCCAAATAGGGCATTTGATAGGCAAAACAGAAAGAACTTATTTCCATGCCAACAGAGACTGATGGCTATTCGAAGGTACCCATCTGGAAGATTTTCATGAGGTGCTGAAATGAACAGGCTTCAGGGGAGCAAGAGCCATGTAAACCTTACAGCACCTGCAAAAAAAAAAAAAAAAAAAAAAAGGCACAGCAAAGGATTTTTGGCTTGCAGAAGAGAGCTTGACTCTGCTTTGCATATTCCCAGAAAAAATCAGCTCCTCCTCTTAATAGCATCTGACAGATCTGCTCAGCTCCCAGTGATTTCTTGCCTTTTGGCAAAGACAAGAATGGGCAGCTTATTCTCGTGCAAACCAGCTCTAAATGCTGCTTCAGTAGGGGGACAAACAGATGTGCCCTGGCCCATCCAGCTCAGGCTGGATCCACTTCGCTTCCACCAAGAAGGTGTCAGTTTCTTGCTGCCTGTGTCACATGCAGTGTTTTCTACTGCTTGGATTGTGGCTCTGCATCTCAGCTAGATGAGTTGTTGCCAATTTGCACAGTGAGGTTGCGTGTTTAACCTGCAGTTTTAGGCAGTGCTGGCACAGACCCAGGTCTGCATGAGAAGCTGTGCTCCTCCTCACGAAACCCAGTACGGCGTGTGCCTTATTCGCAGAAAGAGTCGCTCCCGGCCCACGTTCAGACCTATGTACACTGTTGCTCAGCTCCTCTGCAGCAGGGCCCCAGCTCTGCCAGTCACTTCCAGCTGGGACCAATGCACAGGCTTACCCTGCCCTGAGGCACGTTTCCTCTGCTGAGCTTTATGAGCTTCCCCATGGTCCAGGGCTCCCTTTTCTGGTGGCCCCTCTAGGTTGAGGCTCTGCCCCTTCTTGTGTCAGCCATTCCCTCTCACTCAGTACTATCGTTGCCCTACAGCATCAACCCCACACATCACCCATGCTGTGCCTTCCCCTCTGGCACTGCACTCACACTGAATTCCCCCCAGTAGGGTAGGGGGTCCCAAGATTGTGGGCAGAGGTGATGCCCTGCTCTGAGAGAGCCCACCCTGCCCTGCTCATGTTTATCCTCAGCTGCCACAGGACACCCTCTGTCAGACCCAGGAAGCACAAACCAAGTGAAAACCACAAAGCTCAACACTGCAGACAAACATCAGGTGCCAGAGCAGACGTGGGGGCTGAGGGAAGACTCAGTGAACTGTGTCCTTGAGGCCCTGATAAGGAAACGTGCAACGCAGTGGAGCCTGCTTACCATATTCTCCCACTTATCTCATGGCAGTCTACTCCCTGCAGAAGCAGATAAGGAAGTTTTGTGCTAATTGCAATAAATAATTGCCCACAGCCACATCCCCACACTTTGCACATCAGTAACAAACAAAAAGTATAAATGTCGTCCCTTTTTGGATCCAGTTTGTGGGCCAAGAATTCAGCACCAAGTTGTTCTCCTCACTTCCCCCAGAAGGGATGCCTTTTGGTAAGATTTGTGGCCTTGGCTATGCCAAGCGATTTTTTCTCCAGGAGATTACTATTATTATTATTATCATTATTGCTATTGCACTTTAGAGCTCTATAGCGAGCATCTTCTCTTAGTGCATTTATCACCAGCAGTAATAAAGACTCTGTCTGTTGTGTGTCACTAACCTGTGCTATTTGTGCACCCGACGGCTTCTGCTGAATGCAACCCGACCTACAGCAACAGGCTGCTCGTGCATCTGGGGTTGGACTGGCAGCCACAGTTCTCATTGGAGACTGTTAAGAGACAGGTTCAGCTCCCCTGGCCCCTCTAATACCTGAGGACTGGCTAGAAAGAAAGTGTATTTGTCTCTTACCAAATTTATTTGTCCCTTACCCACCCCTACCCTTGCCCTTCACACAACATCCTCTTGCCCCTCATGAGTTAGGGGAGCTGCAGGCTGTCAGACAAGTATGCTGAATGGCATCTCTTGCTGGGCTCCAGACCAGCCAAGATGGAACCATGATGGATGGAGACTGAGGCTCCCCATGTCTCTCACCCCAGTCAAATTTTCTGTCCTGTAGCCCTGAGACATTGCTTGTTTTAAAAGCACCATGGGCTACTTTTTTTTCCTACAGAATAATGAGCACAGAAGCCAGCTCAAATCTCCCTCATGAACCTGGCTACATCCACGTGATGTTCTCAGCAACCAATTCTTTCTCCCCTGCAGCCCCAAGCTCCTGTAGAAAATTCAACCAGGGGATGAGAAGCAGCACTAATTTGGAAAACCAGGACAGATGATAAACAACCAGGCCATTGATGCAGCGAAGCCTCACTCCCACAAGACAAGGCATGTGAACGTCTGATGCAGATATGCAACAGACACATCCCGCTAGCCTGTCGCTCTCCAGCCCCTCTTCTGCCATGTGACTAGACTCCATGTGGCAGCTGTTCTCCCTCAGAGGTTTCACCTTGGTCCCCACACCACACTCTGGGTAGAAAGTGGTTCCAAAATTCCCATCATCTCCTCTCTGCTTTGGTCTCCCACTAACTTCAGTCAGGTCCAAGATCAGCAACTTTGGGAACTTCCTTGCAGACACCTGCTCTGGAAGTGAATGAAGGATGTCCCTATCACCCATCTTGTTCCAAGAGACTCAGGCTTGCAGTCCCCTCGCAGATGTTAATCGTGACCTGCAGGTAGAGCTCCTCTGTCACAAAATATCATTAAGTGTCTGGCTGTGATGCTCTCTACACTTGCAGCAGCAAGGTCCTTGTGTCAAACAGAGCCAATAAAAAGCCCCAGACTTGCCATACCATTGCAGAGTCAGATCAACCTGGCATGCAGGCTGTGCCACGGGGCATGTGCTCACACTTCATTTGTGTTCAGCCAATCTGATCTTCTGAACCCTCGACTTGGAGTCCATTAAATACAGCCCTGCTGTTCCTGGAACACAGAGGCACAACGAAATGTTTCCTTCCTTCAAAGAGGAGAGGAATTATGATGGTGGAACCAAAACTATCAGTGTGCTGCACCTAAAGGGGCTGTCCATACATTCAATGTCTGCCTCCCTCTGGTTTGATGGAGATGGGAGAAGTCACTCAGGTCATAGTGGTAATGGAGAGCAGAGCCTCCTAGTAGTTTACTCTTGAGGGATCTCAATTGTGTGGTTTGTAATATGGGAACAACAGAGTGGGGAGGAATCCTAAAGGATTGCACTTTTTCCATGGGTGGAAATTGCTCTTGGAGATCCAAGCAGATGGGATTTTGGCTAGCGTAATCTCTGGTGTCTGCTAGTACCAGCCACCTCCAGTCCTGAGGGGCCAAGGCACGATGCCCTTGTGCTGGGTCCACACTGCAATGCCTTGTCTCCAAATCAATGAGTACCCTGCTCAGCTGAAGGCTGCAGATCTCAATGTAGGCAGGATCAGAGACGGGAAATTTAGACAGAAAACATGCTGGCTCTAAACTTTGTCCCAAGAGAGAGAAAAAGAAAGTAGAATCTACAGCTTTTGTATGGCTAATACTCCTGTAGATGTCATACATTTTCCATTGCATTATGAACTCCAAACATGTAATCAATGCATGGCATTTTCCTACCATTTTCCTTTCCATTTTACTTACATTTGTCCCTCCTTCAGCACAGCTGATTCAAAAGAGAAAATGAAAAGTTCACAAACATGAAAAGTATCAACTCTTCTGCTCCAGCAACAGGTACCACTGTGATTAATAGATGGAGGAGATCTGCAGTCTAAGATCCATCTGGGTGAGTGTGAGTTTCACATTCCCCATAGTTCCATCCCCATGGGAACTGATTCTCAAAAGAGACACCAGTACTTAAAATGGGATGTACTGCTGCTCCCAGAGTGGAGGGCTGAAAATGTTTTTAAATAGGCTGATGATAAAGCCAGATTCCGGGTAATCTCCAGGCCACCACATTATACAAGTCCCACTTCACTCACAAATACTGGCACTTCAGCTTAACCTGCATGATGAGGAAAAGAAGGGACAAAGAGCCAGCCCATGCTGTTTTGGTATCCATTTTCACTCTGCTTACATGCTGAGCCCTGCCAAGGAAAGTGCTTTCTGGGAAAAGGATTTGCATCCCCAGCAGGGCGGGCGCGAGCAGCCGCTCAGCACACCATCCCACCTCAGCGCACAGCTCCTTCCTTCCCCATCCGCGGCAAGTACAAAGCGAAGCACGATCTGACTTTGCCCTCTGGAGGCACGACATTGGCATGACGCGGAGAGACGCGTCCCCAGAGGTGACTGAACTACCACGCTGCCTTTCGGAAAATCTGGTAGGGAATCATCCCCAGCTAGAGCTTCCCATGAGCCAGAGGGCAGGGCATTGCAGGTGAGGCAGCTTCACCGCCCTCCTTTCCTGGTGAAGGCGTCGGCTTTTTGGTTCCTCCGGGGTAATACCAGCCTAGTGTTTTGTGTACTTCAAGAACACGGGTATCAGTGCAGGAGGCTGATTTTTCTTTCAGCACAAACTCTGCAGCATGTGACTTGAAATACTACCACAAATCTGCATCCAGCTACTGGGACCGCACACCTGGGTCCTCAGTGCCACTTCACGGTTTATACTGCTAGCTCCAGAGTTTGTTCTACTGCCTCCCAGACTGCTGGGACACTGCACAAATAAGCAGGTGGCTAAAGGCTCTGAGTTTCCCTTATTTAGCCAGAAACCAGGGCTGGGGTTTGTTTGCTGTGTGCAAATGGCTCCTCGTGCACACCGATTTTTCTCCAAGTAAAAACCTCCAAGGGAGCCCTGCTTCACTACAATGAAACCTCACTCACCTTCCATTGCTCCCTTAAACACCATTGGTGCAATGACCAAGAAGGCTTTGGGAAAGCTTTTCCCAAAGAGGTAGACTCAGCAGTGCGCTGGTGACATGAGTTTTGGGAGACCGTGCAGGAGGCACCAGGACAGGTTAGGATCAGCTATACAGCCACGCACAGCACCTGCACACCCAGCACATCCACCTCTCTGCACACCCATTCCTCTGCACACACATCTGCCCACATCCATTCCCACTTACCTGTGGGCATCATGCCTTGGGTCCAGTCATTCACCTGTGCACACTGTCACTCACATGTCAGTGCACACTCACACCAGTGCCCTTGCACACCCACATACTCATGTGTGCTCACCCTCCTGTGCACACACCCCCCTGGGCACACCTGCATGCACTGACCCTTTCCATCCCAACTCTAGGAACTCCCGCCATCCACCCCCTTTATCCTCTGGCTCCCAAGGATCACCTTGCCAGCAGGCAAGGAGGGTGTGCCGCAGGGCTATGAGTCCTAGGCAAGTATTCCTCGCCAGCTAGGTGCACTCGTGGCTCTTGTTCTGATCCACAGTCCTGGGGTCTGTCCCTCAGCCCCAAGTATCTGAGCAAGCAGGAAGGAGCTGGCAGGTAAGTTTGCCTCAGCAGTGGCCCGTGGAGAGCCTCGCATCCTGTGTCGTTGGAAGGATCACGTACCTGGAGGTCTTGTAGCACAAAGATCAAGGGACGAGCAGGTAAACCAGAGGTGCAGGAGCCCAGAAGTGCCGTTGTGTACTGGAGGTGAGGTCCTCAGTCTGGGTACATTTTACACAGCAGTTGTAAGTGCAAACTGCACTGCCTGAGCCCACGCTTGACATCCGTCCCCACGCAATCTGTCAGCGTTTTTTTCTGATATTTAATTCGTTATTACCATGAAAGAGAGTGGCGCTCCACGGGCAACACTGCCCAGTGCCTCGGGC
>NW_008611693.1:0-425 GCF_000691845.1 Merops nubicus | reverse complement strand
GCAGACATACTGGATGAAAACCCTGGAATAAGGAAAACCAAAAGTATTAATTCCCCAGATGTACACAGTTCTCCAAAATCTATGACAATTTTGTATGAAATACTGTTAGGATTTTGTCAAACTGAGTTTCTCCAACACCATTTCACATAATTTCTGCCTAGATCTAATCCATAGTGCCAAATAGATAGTGTTTGGCAGGCTTTGGCTCCTGGAAAACATTTAGCTTGACACCTGACTGTAGCCATTTCTGCTCACAGATAGGTGATTACACTTTAAACCTGATTGTGGATGCCACAACTATGAATAGATTTAACTATTCATGCATAATGTTAAACAGTATTATGAGACAGGGGGGGAAAAAAAAAATCTCTCATTTCCAAGCAGCAGTTATTTAACTCAGGTTATATATTTAAGACCTAAATTCT
>NW_008611692.1:27300-39528 GCF_000691845.1 Merops nubicus | reverse complement strand
GGATCCGCACCGCCCGTTTGGCCGCGGCTTGCTGCCCGGTCAGGCTGAGCAGTGAGCATAAACAGGGACATCCATGCTGCTGGTTTTATTAAGTGTTGCTATCACAATACAACCACCCTTTCATTTTCTACAGCAGAAATAGAACAATTGCTTTTGAATGTCTCTATGAATGCGCAGAGACTGTAGAGCGTGAAGCTGCAGAATCAAGATTCGATAGCGTTTGTGTGTCCGGCTCAGGTTTTGTTTTTGCATTAACTGCTTTCTGACACGTCTTGACTCTCCTGCACAGCAGCTTTTCTACAAAGGGTTTGCACAGGAACATGTATATCAGGGGGTCCATGCAGACGTTGGTGGCAGCCAGCCACAGAGTGCTTTCTTTTGCCACAAAGAGCTGGTTCTGCAGGCGGCAGTTCATGCGCGTGGTCGTTTGGCTCAGGGTGTAGGGGACCCTGGTGAAATGGAAGGGGGCGAAGCATAAGAAGAACACGGTAAAAATGATGAATACTTTCCCCTTGATCCTTTGTTTGCTTTTGCTGTTTTTCTTCTTTGTTTTTATATAAGACTCGTAGACCTTTTTGGCAATGACTATGTAAAATAGAAACATGAGGATGAGAACAGTCCAGAAGACAAACTGACAGATATAATTGACAGCTTCATGCCATTTGAGTCCAAAGTAGCTCTTCAGTGAAGCACATTTCTTCACGGATTGAGGCGTTGTTTTCTTGTTTGAGAAGATCATATTAGGCAGAGAGAGGACAGAAAAGAAGAGCCAGACCAGACCAGCAAGGATCTTTGCTGAGGTCAGGTTTTGAACCCAATACTTCCCGAAAGGTCTCACAATTTTGAGAAATCTGTCAAAAGCAATGAGACCAAGTAGCACTATGCTGATATACATGGTGTTGTAGAACACTACAGCTGAGAAGCGACAGACAAAGGCTTTGAGTTGCCATGGTCCCAGACCAGAGTCTGTCAGGATTTTCAGAGGGAGCATCAGGGTCATTATAAAATCAGAAACTAAGATATTCTTCAGATAGACAATGAAAGTTGATGTGCTTGGAATATGGAAGAAAGCCCAGAAAGCCAGGCTGTTCAGGACCAGTCCCAGGAGGAAGACAAGCGTGTAGAGTACTGGGAAGACCAGGTGGGTGACTGTGGTGTCTCGGTGGCACGGCGCAGAGGAGGGTGCTTCACTGGCATTACTGGCAGTACTCTCATTTGCATAGTCTTCCATTGTTCGAAACAGACTTGGGTGAAAACGAGAGAGAAAATGTAAAAAGTAACATTCTGCATTTAAAATCACTTTCTGTACTGTGACTGACAGGTTTACACAAAGAAATGCAAAATCTGAATAGGTATTAAATAGACCAACTCATTTCTCTTCTACTTCATAGAAAGTCTAAATCTTTGCCTGAATTTAAGTTGTTTACGAGGACATGTGAAAATGGTGTGTATGGAAGCCTAAGATAAGATAGCAGCAAGGTGTAACAGCAGATTGCCAGAGCACCGCTGGGCTTTACATAGAAATGTGTTTTAATGTTGCATAGAAAGTACATAGAAATAGTTGCAGCCCAAAAGCAAGGTGCTTCTCGGAATGTGACTTTGGATATTTCCTACCAAGCACACACCGTTCTCCCTTCCTCAGAACAGCTCTGAGTAACATTTTCAAGATAAGATGCACTCAATGGGTTATCAGCCTCGTGCATCTGAGAGCCAGATCACTGAGTGCCCATCACGCCACGTGAACGCTCCGATCGTACCTGAGCAAACCTGGCAGCAGCTGTTTCAGGGCTATCTCTGGGTCATCTGCTGTTCCTCTGCTGACAGAAGCCTCAAGCAAAGTACGGGGAATAGGGAAACGTGTAGAAAGATGAGACTTTTTCTGTTGGCGTGTTGTTTCCTTCCTCATTTTCACGTGTTGCTCAAGTTAGTTAATCACATTGGCTGTTGCTTTTCTGTCTTCCTTCTACCCCCTGTCAGAAAGTACATCACTTCTGCTCTACTAATAAAGAAAAACCATCCATATCCATCAAGACAGATGAATTTTCTCGCTTCTTGTTTGTATGAGGCGGACCTGATGGCAGCTGTACTGTGCATTACGATTTGGCTCCTTCAGAGGTGTGGGATGAACACACAGAGTGTTTTATGATACTTTGCCAGGATAACCCTCGAATGCAGCTCCAGGTTCTTGTCTGTGTGTGTTTATTCCCTGGCTCTGGACAGCGCTAGTTGTCATCAGGTGTGTGACCAGAAAGTCTGCTCAGAGCCATCTTTACAGTGGGTTACTTGGCTACAGAATCATCTGCACTGACATACTCAAACTGTACCCTCCCTCGGCAGCCTGCTAATATTGACACGTGAACCTGAGCTTGACTCTTGATATCCAGAATGGGATTCCTGGTTTGTTTTGCTGTCGTTGTAGCCAGGTGATACAGCCATTCTGTTCTGGCAGGAGCTGCTGCAGCATGCTGTGCTTTCTGTTTGCTGTGTATAATGCCGGGATCTGGTGTGTTCCTGTGTAAACAGAAGTTTCTGTGGCAGTTGGAGTGATGTGATTTGTGTTTTCCCGTCAGCTGATGTGACATGTGGCACTGGCTTCTTGCTTGCTGCCAGGTGGTAGTGGCTCACCTTCAGGCTGTCCGTTTGTGGACAGACAGGGGTTGCTTTTTGAGGTTCTCAAGCTGCAGCTGCATTGACAGTAAGTTTGTGCATCAGTACCTACATTTCGGTTACTGTAGGTGTGCATGCTGCTGTCGGTGTTAAATGACTGGCAGAGGGCAAAGAGCCTTGAGGATAACTGGGATAAAGGTGACCATCACCACTCTTACCCATACAATGTGTCCCTACCTGCCTGACCCAACTTCATTAATCAAGGACTATATAAACCTGAGTCTGTCCATTGCAGTATCCCAGCACTGATGCACAAGGCAGCATCTTTCATGTTTTCTTCCATACTACCCTGTGCCAGAGGATGTTTAGGTTGGCTATTAGGAAAAATTTAGTCCCTGGAAGGGTTGTCCAGGCCTGGCCCAGGCTGTCCAGGGCAGTGGAGGAGTCCCCATGCCTTACATGGGCATAACCCTGGAGGGGTTTCCAAGCTGTGTGGATGTGATGTGGAGGGACATGGTTTAATGGTGCCCTGGCAGTGCTGGGGCAGCGGTTAGACTCCATGATCTTAAAGATCTCTTCCAACCAGAATGATTCTGTGATTTTATGATTCTTGACACTTCCCTGCTGCAAGAGGCAGGCACCACATTTTCTGTGGAATAACCCCGTTCCCCATGGTAATTGGTGTTGATGCAGGTACCAGCAGAAGCAGCGCACGACATGTGACACGTGGTTATAAAATATTTAATTCATTTAAGCAAGTTATAAGAGATGCTAAGGCTGAGGGCTAAACTAAGTGAACTGTCTTGTAACCTTGTAGGACATTGGATATCAGTTGTAGAAGTGGCCAGTGCCCTGGCAGGCACCACTAAGTGCTGGAGGAGGGCAGACAGGCAACGGCTTCAGGAAAGGCTGAGCATCGGCGCAGTGGTGAAATGCTCCTGACTTGGGGTGGTTTTGCAGCGATGATAAATGAACCATAGTTTATTACAGCAGCCTAGGTTTCTTGTCATGTGTGGTTGTTGCAGTAGCTGGAGGCGTCATGTACCTGAAAATACTTCCCTGTTTGTTTGTTTTCTTTTTCCAAATAGAAAAGGGGAAGTGGTTTGTAGAGTGCAAAAAAGTTGCCTTTACTGATTATTAGAGGCTTTACCATGAGTCTTTCTTTCCCAAAAATCTAAGTATCCTGTAAACTGAATCTTTGTGTATTTTCCAGTATACTATATTCTCTATAAAAGTGTACATTTTTGTTTATTCATATAGTAAGGTGAGGTATTTGAAGATTTAACTCACTCCAACATAAGCCTGATTATGAAATAATTTCCTCTGGCAGGCAGCTATTAATTGTTGGTCAGTGGATTAAGAATTGCAAGCGTATAATGAGGTAAGGAAAATGTTACTCGGTTACCAAAAATCTACACAGATAAATAGCTCATCAATGTGGCCTATATTTTTCTTTGCCAGTTGCATACAAGGTGACAAATCCCTGTATTTAGGAAATAACTTTTACCATGGAATTTATTTGCGTTTCCCAGATCTTGTGTTGCCAGGGACTTTTCTTTTTCCCCAGTTAAGCTACTTCTGCAAAATCTTTTCAGTTAATAATCTCATTTGTAGCATTTCACGACTGTTTTAACTTTTTCCTTGCAGCTCCAACTATAAGTTCAAAATTCCTCCCAGCACTTCTGACAAGCATGGAGGGTGTGATCGGGTGGTGCTCTTGTTTTATTTAAGCTTTCTAGCTCCACCATATTTCCAGCCAGTTATGTTGGTTCCAGGGTGCTCATGTTTTGTTGTAGGACAATTTCTAAAGAGGTCGGTGACATTCTAGGTATTCTTCCACAGGCTTTGTGCTGCTTCTGCCTGCTAATAAACATATGTGGCCAAGAAAGGGCACGGGTAGTTGTTGGCTCTAGAACGGTGTCTCGTCTGTGTCATCACCGCCGTTCTGCTCCTTCATCTGTGCTCGGAGTTCCAATGATGCTGTATGCTTGCACAGCATGTCTAGCAAGGACTTCCTAAATGATTTGCAAAGGAAAAAGTATATGAAGGGATCTAGACAAGCGTTCAGCGATGTCAGCCACAGCGTGCTCTCCTTCATGTAAAACAGGGTATTCTGAGCAGAGCATTCAAAAACGTCCCTCGTTTGGCTCAACGTGTAGGGGATTCTAGTAAAGTGAAAAGGCACAAAACAAATAAAGAACACTGCGATAATGATGAAAACCTTCAGATTTACAGTCTTTTTGGATGCCTTTCCTGTGCATCTTGTCCTTTTATAGGATTTGTACAGTTCTTTACTTATGAGTATGTAGCATACAACTATGACTGCTAAATTAACCCAGAAGATAAGCTGACAAATATAGTTTACAATTTCGTGCCAGACTAAGCCAAACTCGGATTTCAAAAGAGCACACTTTTTTACGTTCTTAGGTGTTTGCTTTTTGTTTGATAGAATCATGTTGGGTAATGAAAGAACAAACATTGTTATCCAAATGGCTGTGGACAGGATCTTGGCACATAAAAGGCTCCTTGGTGTCGATGTTCTGAACGGCGAAGTGGCTTTCTGATAGCGATCGATAGTTATTAGACCAAGGAACAAAATGCTAATGTACATGGTGAAATAAAATATGACCTGGGTGACCTGGCACACAAACCCTCTCAGTACCCATGACACCAGCTTTGCATCGCTGAGGATTTTAAATGGAAAAGTCAAGGTCATGAGGAGGTCAGAAATGACAGTGTTCTTGAGGAAGATGATGAAATTGGATTTACTGGATATTTTGAAAAAGACCCATATTGCCAGGCTGTTCATGGTGATACCCACCAGGAACAGAATTGTATAAAGCAAGGGAAAAATGACTTGACTGATTTTGTGATCACTGGCACAGTTGCTGTCATTTCTAGAGTAGCTGAAATTGGTTGTGGCTTTCATTTGCACTTCGTCCTTACTCCGCTCCCTGTAAAAGCAAAAACAAAACAAACAGTTATATCTGTCATAAGTCTTCAACCTTTTTATTTTACATTTATTTTTCAACTTATTTATTTATTTTACCAAGGTTTTTACAGGGGAAGAGTACTAGATGTGGCCATGTTTTTAAGGTGGCTTGATTTGACCGTCTGTGACCGAAATGCTGAGGTGAGCCTCCCTCCAAGCCTCCTGGCTGCAGATTTAACAGTGCCAGGTTGAAGTAAAAGGAATCAAATGCCCTTTTTTTATGGTATTTGCAGGCCATCTGTCTCTCCCCGTGGCATGGTTTCAGCCTCGCTTTTGGTTGTCCTTGAAGCTGCTCTCTGCCTTCTCCTCCCTGTCCCTGTGCAGACCCTGGGCATAGCTGCTTGCAGGCTGCCACCATTCCAGCGTGGATGTGGTACCCCACAGAGTCACTATTTGTTGCTTCCAAAGGGAAGCAAGTGAGAGAGGAGGACCTGCTCTTCAACCCTCTGTGTTAGTACCTGGGCACATGATGGTGGTGTTACTTCATATTTGCTAGCAAAGTCTGAAGTTATTAATAGCTGTATTGCTGTAGCTACTCACATATATCTTCTAGTTTGACAGTTTATCATGTAATTTTCCTAAATTGATAGCTTTATGGGTGCTGTGTTGCAAATACACTTGAAACTTCACTGACTTGAGCCAACATGTGGGAGCTGCAGCTTCCCGTGCTCTGCAGCGAGCACCAGAGTTGCTGCTGGAACCCCTCTGAGCCCCTCGGGCCACAAAGCAAAGAGCCTGTGGGCTGGCTGGGCACCCACAGACACCGAGCAGTTGACAACTGCCCGGCTGGTAACAGCAGGTGGGCTGGAAGCTCTTCATAGCCTGAAATCCTTGGTTGGATCAGGTCTGATCTGAACCTGGGAAAGCCAGGCAGGGATGTTGAATCTGTCAGTGTTGCGTTGCAAGAGGAGTAGCTGTCAGGTGTGTAGTGAGGCAACTGTAAAAATATATTTCTGTACAGGAAGGCGCTCAGGGGAGCTGTTGCTTTGCCGACCGATGCCCAAACATCCCTGACATCTTCCTTACAGAGCCACAAAATTTTATTTCTATCTTGCAGATAGAAATAAATTGGCTTATGCTTTGAGACGTGTAACTGATTCAACTGCCAAGTGCCATCTTGATGAAATAGGTGTTTCCTAAGTGTGTGACATCGCAGACCTGCCCCAGCCCAGAGTCTCAGCGAAGGTCACCGTGGGCGGTTGCTGCGGGGGAACCGGTGCTGCTGGTGGGTGGTTGGCTGTGGTGCCTCTATCTCCTCAGCGTGGGAGTGGCAGGAGGGTTCCTCTGTAAACCCCTTGGAGCAGGGAGAGGCTGGAGGAGCAGCTGCACATCCCAGTTCTGAGACTCAGACCTTCCTCTGGCTTTGGACTGGTTTCTTAGCCAACGACAGCTGCAAATTCCAGGTGATGCTCTGAGTGCTTCTGCTTTTGTTTCCTCTAGCAGAGAGAAAACCAGAAATTTAAAAAAAGAATTAGAAGCTTGGTTCCTGCTGTTGGCCTGCTTAACAGAGTCACTATTTTTAAAAGAGAGTGTGTGTTTTGTAGGACTGTGCAACTTTTCTGAGCACACTGTCTGCTGCCTTTTTGCTTTGTGGTTCCTTAGTATTCTTCTTGTACACAGCCTTATTTTAAAAAAAACTTGTTAAGTAGTCGAAAAAAGTAGTGATCAGTTAGTTTAGAGAATCTAAGTATATCACTGAACAAAATATTTATACCTTATATGACTTGCAGAGCAGTGCCCCAAGATTTGAAAGTTATTCAGTTCATCAACATTACATGACTCATTCTATTAAAAGACTAAATATATCCAGTTACAATTTAAATAAACTATACATGTTTAGTTTACTTTGGGATGTGCAAAATAGAGTTTTAGTAGTTGGTCTGCAACTTTTTTTCAGTGGAGATGTATGTAGTAAGAGGAGTATCATACAGTGTCTAGACATCTGTCTTCTATTTACTAGTCTGCTCCTGGATATCAGTCCAGGACACTGTTAGAAGGGTCATCTGTGTGCATCCTCTGGCTCTGTCCTTACAGAATTCATAATATCAGATGACATCATCTCCCTCTGTGTTTTCACCCTACTCTTTAGTGATTTCATTTGACACCATTTCCTCTACATGGATAACCACAGGAGATGCTTTTTGGGAAGAGGAGTTAGTTGTTCCTTGCAAGTCTGGGCTGCTCGAGTCAGTTTTCTACAGGTGATGGCAGGAAAAAACAAGAGACTTCACTTGTATCTGGTCTTTTCAGGATAAATCTTCAAGTCATGAGTGTAACCAGCGCATGATTCTCCTTTATGGCATCGGTAAGGAACGTGATGAAGCGAGGCATCAGCTGAAGAAGATTACCAAAGACATCCTCAAAATTCTGAACAAGAAGAGCACTACAGAAATGGGCGGTAAATGCTTTAACATGGCTGTGTAGTAGCCTGTAGTGAAGATCATGGGAGCAGTGAGGTGCTCAGCAAGTTCTCTGCAGCCATGCAGGCTGATCAACTATTTGGGCTTTCATCCCCTTCTCAGTCACTGGGTGAGGTGCTTGCCCATGCCCTGCAGCACCAGGGTAAGCTGCTGGGCTGCCTTGGTCTGTGCCAGGAAGGCCACTGTGCTTAGAAATCCCCAGTTTCCTGTAGAGCAACTTAGCTGTGCACTCTTGCATTAGGCTAAAGTGCAGAACAGGAGGTACTGGCCAGGGAGTGACATGTAGTCCTTGCCCTCCTGGTAAAACTGTATGACTGGATTTTAGTTTTTCTGGGGTGTCACCTTTTTGCATTGGAATAATCTCAAAGTAGCTTTTATATTGTTACATGCCGTGATGTGTGTTTGTCCCAAGGATAATGGAAAACTGAGGCAAGAAGGGGTTGATGTAGTTGTGAGTAAAGCTTATTAAGACTTTTATTGTCTTTTAAATTGGTAGTAATGCAGAACTACTGGGGCTCCATTAAATATAAAATGACCAAAATAATTTTTTATCTGTTAAGTTGGGGATGAAGGGCAAAAAGCCAGGAAGACCAAACAAGAAGCATTTCCAACTCTAGAGACCGTGTTCACAAAACTACAGCAGCTGTCCTATTTTGATCAACATCAGGTGACATCTCAGGTACCTCCCTTGTGTAAAACTGTAGCCTTTTGGGTTCTGCTGGAGAGATATGAAATAGGAAGCAAATCTAGGTTTTTATAAGTGTTTTATATATATCAAGAATTTTCAGTGCACTGCTTCTTCAAAGGCAAGAAAAAAGTGCTCCCTTGGTGTTCCAGAATACCTGCTTCTGTAGATATTTGGGGGGTTTGTTTCTTTTGAAAGAAGCTTTCTGGATTATTATCAATGCCATTATTTTTTAATGAAAACGTTGAAAAAAACTTCAGTGAACAGCATTGTTTAGGGCTTGCTGGTAAATGATAGTTATTAACCCATCTCTTGCATGTGTGTAAGATATGTCACCCTATCTGTGTTTATGAAGGATGATGAACCCCTGTGTGTTTGTGGAACAAACCGAGTGTGTCTCTGAAAAGCTGGTGGATAATACAGTTTGTTCTTTTCTGGGTGTTAGAATTTGTAGCCAACTTTTCCAGTGAAAAAGCTTTACCAGTGGCTGGCTGAAGAACTTCAATAATTTGTTTTAGATGAGGAGCCCTATTTTCCTGGTTTATGTTAGGACTTTCAAGTGTGCAAATGTGTTAGCACAAGATTTCATCACTTTGCTAGGGTTACTGGTTTTAAGTACATTTTAATAACCAGAGGCTAACATAACAAACAGAGTAAGAGAGGTGTGTGTTAGATACTTAACTCATAAGGCATTTTGAATCTGGTCTTTTGAATGAATTTATTACATATTTTTTTTTCAGGATAATGCACAATTAATTATCTGAAACCATCGATAAAAAAAAAAAAAATCACAGTGTAGTAAGACGAAAAGAAAAAAATTATTTTGCCTCTTCTTTAGAGTAAAATACCCCACAGAATAAAAACCAGTACTGTAAATATTAAGAGCAGTTTGACTCTCAGCTGTAAAGCAGCAGAACAGCATTTTCTGTGTTGTCAGTTTAGAAAATAATACAGCTTTATGAGAGACTTGCAGGGTAGTAGAGTAATAGATACACTCATGCAGGATTTGTTAGTGCCTTTATCTGCAAAATGCTGCCACTTGCGATTGCCACTTAAAAACCAAGAATTTTTGAGCACGGCTGTATCTAAGAAGCCCTCAGTCACCATTTGACTGTTCAACATTGGTTTTCACAGATTTCCAGTAATGTCCTTGAACAGATCACAAGTTTTGCCTCGGGAACATCGTATCATCTTCCCTTGGCTCACCATATACAGCTCATCTTTGATCTCATGGAGCCAGCACTGAATATCAATGGACTTATAGACTTTGCAATACAGGTAAACAGAGTTCATCTGGAGGGAGCATGGGGGTGTGTCAGGGTAGAGCATTTACATTTTTTGTAGAACCAGAAAAAAATTGAGAGCTGGGCTGCAAATTCTCCTGATTTGCTGCCATGCACTGACCTCTGAAACAGCACCAGATACATCCCCTTCTTTCTGACTGTGACAATTATGGAGAGTCAATAGATGTATTTTTTAAATCTTTCAAAATTAATAAAAATCCAGATTATTTTAGCACAGAGTATTTTAAGGTGGCCTTCTATTTTAGGATGGGCTTCACTGTCTCAGACTGAACCGTCATATTACAGAGTAAAGCACCTGAGTGCCAGAGAAGCTGTGAATTTCTGAAGAGCGGGTCTGAGTGACACTGTTTTACTCTAATGGTTCATTTTTTCCTTGTTCTTTGGTGTGTAAGGAATTTAATTTTTGCTTGCCATAAAGTTTTTCCTTAATGCGTAGTTTTTTTGCACCTATTCTACATGTCTAACTTGGAAGCACTTGTCAGTTTTTTATCTTTGTGCGTGCGCTTGCAGCTGCTGAACGAGCTGAGCGTGGTGGAGGCAGAGCTGCTGCTGAAGTCGTCCAGCCTGGCGGGCAGCTACACCACGGGGCTGTGCGTCTGCATCGTCGCCGTGCTGCGGCGGTACCACGCCTGCCTCATCCTCAGCACCGAGCAGACCGCGCAAGTCTTTGAAGGGTCTGTGCCAGCTGCGGTTTTGGTTTTCCAACAAATGTTTTTGGTGTTCTCTCTTAAGGAGAAGCCGCGTTTGGGCTCAGGTAGCGAGCCCAGCTCTCACCCTGCTGTGGAAAGGCTGAGCTCGGGAGTGGAGCGGCTGGCCCAGCTCCACAGCCTGGGACCCATGGCTGGGCTCTGGGACCTGCATGCTGTGTAAGATGGGAAGGTGGGGAGCTGGGCATCTTGGGGCAAGGGGCACAAACTGGAACCTCAGAGGTTCCATCTGAACAGGAGGAAAACTTCTTTCCTGTGAGGGTGCCTGATCCAGGAGCAGGCTGCCCAGAGAGGCTGTGGAGTCTCCTTCTCTGGAGAGATTCCAAACCTGCCTGGATGTGGCCCTGGGCACCCTGCTCTGGTTGACCCTGCAGGGAGGTTGGATGAGATGATTTCCAGAGGCTCCTTCCAAAACCCACCACACTGGGATTCTATACACATTCACCCCATTCTACTCTGTGCTCCCCCTGTGCCTCTGTCCCCTGTCCTCCCTGGGCCCCAGCAAGTGAACAGCTGGCACCAAACTTCACCTGAACCCTGCTAGCCTGTGCATGCAAGGTCTGTCATCATGCTGCCTCATTAATGGTGAGGTTTATATAATGTATAATGACAGACGTGATGGAGTGGGGCAAGAGGAGACCACGAAAATGACCTGAGGACTGGAACCCCTCTGCTGGGAGGGCAGGCTGAGAGAGTTGGGCTTGTTCAGCCTGGAGAGGAGAAGGCTCCGGGGACACTTTCTTGCGGCCTTTCAGTACTTGAAGGGGCCTGTCAGAAAGCTGGGGGCAGAATTTTTAGCACAGCCTGTAGTAACAGGACAGGGTGATGGTTTTAAACTAAAAGAGGGAGATTTATACTAGATGGAAGGAAGAAGAATTTTACAGTGAGGATGATGAGACCCTGTCCCAGGTTGCCCCGAGAGGTGGTCGCTGTCCCATCCCTGGAACCATTCCAGGTGAGGTTGGCAGGGGCTCTGAGCAACCTGCTCTAGTTGCAGATGTCCCTGCTCCCTGCAGGGGGCTGGACTAGGTGACCTTTAAAGGTTTCTTCCAGCCCAAACTGTTCTATGATTTCTAAGGTGCATGGAAACTAACTCAGAGTTCGTTTTTGCAGGTTGTGTGGGGTGGTGAAGCATGTCGTTAATCCCTCCGAGTGTTCCTCTCCAGAAAGGTGTATTTTAGCTTACCTCTATGATCTGTACGTGTCCTGCAGTCACCTGAGGAGCAAGTTTGGAGACCTCTTCAGGTGGGTGTCCCTGAGATGTTTCTCCCATTGCCTAGCCCGTGGACTGGTGCTGGCCGTCAGGCGCGGTCACCTAGCCCGTGCCGGTGCGGCGGCTCCGGTGTGGTGTGTGGCGTCGTGCCTGCGAGGCCCTGGCACGGTGTGGGGGCCAGCTGTGGTGAGCAGGGCTGAGCCCTCCCGCAGCACGGGGGCTCGCCCGGCACATGGCAGCGGAGCCCTCCCCGCACGGGTCACAGCTGCTAGCGGGCTGGGCTACAGGCGGGGGCGGCCG
>NW_008611692.1:18955-27269 GCF_000691845.1 Merops nubicus | reverse complement strand
AGCCCCAGGATCTCAATGTTCTATGAAATATTCCCTCTGATGTGGGCAGAGGCACAAACACATTTGAGTTTGTGAAGATTTGTGCTCAAATGTTCAGTTCCTTGATTTTTAAAATTAAAAAATATCTTAGGTACCCGTATGCTGTATTTTTGGCCCTTATTTTTTTAAGGGGGTGTGGAAGCCTTTCCCATGCAGATAGGCATCTTGTGAGAGTTATAAACCACTTCAGTTACTGTTTCCCCTCCTGGTTTATATGTCTGGTTTTGGTTTGCATATTTTGGAGTTGCGGTTTTCATTTTATGGGCAGCAGGAAAAGAGTTCTCAGTAGCAGTATTTTAATAGGTTTACAAACACATGGGCCCAGCAGCATTTAATATGAGAAACACTAGAAGAAAGAAATATGAAATATAGAAGAACTACAGAAGTGTCTTAGCTGTATGTTCATTTTTTTACTTATACCCCAAAGTTCAGTAACACAAAAAATAACATTTTTACTAATACAAACCTACAATAGCAAATCAAAACATCATCTGGTAATACAGAGATACTTCATACATTAAATCATTTAATCATACATTAAATGTGATATACAGCACCTGGTTTGAAGCTGCTTTTTTTTCAGACAAGTGGAGTTAGAAACTCTCTGAAAACTGATAACAAAATTTATGTATAGATTGTTTAAGCGGCTCTGTATACAGTAATACAACTGTATTTCTTCTGGGTTTCCGTGCTATAGTTGGAAACCAAACCAAATTGTCTGTATATGGCAACTTTTTTAGCTCCTTTTTTAGCACACTCCAGGCCCAGCTATTCTTTCAGTCAATGTGAATTGACACTAAAGGACAGCTCATAAATGTTCAAAGTTAAAAACTTACCTTCTGTATACTGCAGTGCTCCAAAACTGGCTTCTGACACCATCCGCAGTACTGCTCGTGACAAGTTTTGCGACGTGAGCTGCGTGTTTTGGTTTAGTACATTTGGTATGTTCAGTTGATCCACTAAACTTCCTTTTTTTTTTAAGTCATTCTTTCACTTTTTAAAAAGTCTTATCTCCTGACCACTCCCCCAGCGTTTCTTCTCGTGCAAGCACAGTTTCAGAGGCTGCCTTGCTCGCTGGGTGTTGTGCGGTGTGGGGTTCAGGCCTCTCTCCCTGTGGGTGCGTGTAGGTCGGGACTGCAGGGACAGGTCGAGGCCGAGTGTGCCCAGGGTGCCCATTTAAATAGTGCCCAAAGTTTCAGGTACTTGTTCTCCACTGGTTGTTTTTCTTTCTTAGCTGTTATGCTGTCTGGTAGAGGAAAGGGTTAATGTCAGGTATTACCCTTGCTGGAGATTAAATGTCCTGCTAATGGGCTCTTCCTCCTGCACTGGAGGCCTGGGTGAGGAGCCGAAGAGACACTGTCCCAGGGCTGCCCTCTGGGCCCCACATCCAGGCACTGCTGCCCATCCTGCTTCTTCCCTAGTAATTGCAATTCCCCATTAACTGCAGTTAACATTTTTTTCAGTAATGAGGAAGTCTTCCCAGTTGGGATAATTAGTGAAGTTTGTCCATGTGGATGTTGTTTCCAGCTGTGGTATAAAACCCAGTGCTGGAGACAAAGACTCCTTAGAACATTTCACATGTGAAGTTTGCATTCTTTACTTACGCCTTGTTTTTAAAACCCCTGAAGAAAGCCAGTTAAGACGTAGCTTTTCCTAGCCTGGCACGTTTCTTCATCCTTTGTCTTAATTATATCAAAATATGATCTCTAAATTTAATCTTTTCTCTGTTTACCAATGCCATTTTTCAAAAAGTTGTGTGTTGTTTCACATTACCAAATGCAGAGTTTTTAATTTAGATAAATTTTCTCATTTTCCCTCAATTAATTCTCCTTACCGCTGCTGCAGTTCAGTATCACAGGACCCAGGGAGGGAGAGCAGCGTTATGAAGCACTGCTGCAGTTTGCTTTGGAGGCACCTGATGCCCCAGCGAGTGAACACGTGGCACTTACCCAGCTGCTCACAATTCCAGTCCTAGAAGCGATTTGGAAACTTGAGACTTTATTTGCAGAAAAACTAGAGTGAAGTGGATGTATCAGGTGTATTTTCCGGTAGATGCTCCTTATAAAAAATGAGTTTGAAAATGTGCACAAAGTGGTGAACAAACCAGGGTTTTCTAATCCCATGAGTTATGTTCGGCAACATTTCTGCGAAGTAGTTTTTGGCCACTCTCTTTTTTTCCTTTTGGTCCTCAGTAGCGCCTGTTCTAAGGTGAAGCAAATGATATACAGCAACGTTCAGCCTTCAAATTCCAACTTACTGTGGGACCCCGAGTTCATGCTGGATTTTATTGAGAATCCTTCTGCTCACAGCATCAACTACTCGATGCTGGGCAAGATCCTGAGTGACAACGCAGCCAACCGCTACAGCTTTGTCTGCAACGCGCTGATGAACGTGTGCATGGGGCACCAGGACGCGGGAAGGTCAGCACTTTCACCTGGCTCCAGGGAGACCTCCTGGTGGCCTTTCAGTACTTCAAGGGGCCTGTTAGAGAGATGAGGACAGACATTTTAGCAGGGCCAGTTGCAACAGGACATGGGGTAATGGCTTTAAACTAAAAGAGGGATGTTTAGGCTAGTTGGAAAGAAATTGTTTTTTACAGTGAGGGTGGTGAGACCCTGGCCTAGGATACCCAGAAAGGTGGTTGATGCCCCAGCCTTGGCAACATTCCAGCTGCGGTTGGATGGGGCTCTGAGGAACCTGCTCTAGTTGCAGATGTCCCTGCCCATGGCAGGGGAGTTGGAACTAGGTGATCTTTAAAGGTCTTTTTGAACCCAAAGCATCCTGTGGTTCTGTGAAATGTGGGGCATTCTTGGCAAAGCAGAGCAGCTGAGAGGAAGCAGTTTTGTAAGAGCAACAAAGGGGAACATCTAAACGTGGCCAAACGAGTTTCGCTGTGGAACAGAGGAAAAATAAACTTGCACTGAGATGAATCAACTCTGCTCTGCTTTTTAGAATGTTACATAACTCTGAATCATACACCAAATCACACATAAGACATTGAGATCTATGAAGTAAAAGTCATTAATGCCAGTTGGACTTGTGGCTCTGCCCCATCCTGAGCAGCAGTGCTGGCCTGGCCAGGGTGAGAGGGGTCCTGCACCGAGGTGTCACCAGTGACCTGGGGGAACCACACACAGGACTTTCATGGGATGTTTTTGTGAGGGGGAGGATGGAGCCACTGTTGGCAGCAGCGCTGGGGAGGCCCCACGGAGAGGGGCAGGTGGACCCTCGTGGTGGGCTGAAGCTGGGGCTGGGCTGTTCCACCTGTCCCTTGTCGTGGGCAGCTCAGCACAGGGAGGGCAGCTCGTAGGAACTCAGCGTGTACAGAGTAGGATTTACACAAAGTAAAGGCCCTGTGCTGCTCTGGGTTGGGCAGATGCAAGTTACGGGGTACAAGTCACATACTGTTTTTTTCCCCAGATGCTCCAGGTTGTTCACAAGTGAGTAACACTCAGTTATGTGTACAGTAGCAGCATCACATTTAGGCATAAACCCCCACCTCGAGAAAGGAGACACCAGTTCTCCTGCCAAGCACTGATCTGCTTTGACCTAAGTATTTGTGGCTTACAGAATACCTTGCTTCTGTATTAGTTTACCTCTTCTTTCCTAGGATTAATGACCTAGCAAACCTCTGCGCTGAGCTGACGGCGTGCTGCACAGTGCTGAGCTCAGAGTGGTTAGGGGTTGTAAAGGCTCTTTGCTGCTCTTCAAATCATGTCTGGGGTTTCAATGACCTGCTCTGCAGTGTGGATGTAAGTTCAATGTCTTCTAAAGTGTCTGTTAACCCTGTCCACCAGGGGGGTGCTTAGAGGTGTAGGGAGGTTTCCGTTCAATACAAAATGCGGAGCACAAATGTGGAAGACCAAATGTATCCACTTGAGTTTTCTAGGCTTTTTTCAATGAGATGCATGATGGATTTTTATTCTTTCCTACAACTTCAGAGTTAATGTAGAATTTAGGCAATGCTTAAGAGTTTTCTCTATTTTTTTTTTTTTCTCTTTGTTAAGGAACAATGATGAATATCAGAGATACTCTTTGAAAGGAGCAGCTGGGTCCATATGCCTTTTGTAAAATGCTGATGGATGTGCAAATAACTATCTCCATTTTAAAGAGCCTGTTTTGGTGTTGACTCTTAGATCGTAGAAGGGTTGGCATGCTTTGCAGTTCCTTACTCACCTGGTGAAAGTTACCACAGTGCTGTTAAAATCAGCAGGGTTATGGCGACTAATGTTATCCAGTATCTGTTTCAGCATATTTATCTCTGGTTGGATTACATATGCCTTTAGAACAGATTGGAGCTGAGTACTCTGGGGACATGTTCTTGTCCTGAAGCTAAGGAATGAGTATTGATGTTACCAGTTTTTATAGAATGATAACATTTTTCTCAAGTTTTTATGAGGCTAATGTTTTGTATTTCAGAATTTGTGGTATTTGAAATAGGTATTTGTTAAAATTAAGAGGCATCAGTATTTGCCATAAAATGCTGGGGAAATGCATTAAAATGTGGAGAGAGATGCTTACCTGTACACATTTTACTGTTTATTCTTTTAATTCCTTAATAGTAATAGCAGTGGTGCATGCACTGTTGTGTGAAGCCTTGCAATGCTTTACCTTCCAGGTGAGTGACCTGTCGTTCCACGATTCCCTGGCCACTTTCGTAGCCATCCTGATTGCCCGGCAGTGCTTTTCTCTGGAAGATGTGGTTCAGCATGTCGCACTGCCCTCTCTTCTTGCAGCTGGTAGGAAAATGCTGAGAGAAAAACTTAAAATGAAAAAAGTAGGACTCCTTAAGAAATCTCCATTGATGAAATAAGTAGAGTGTTCTGAGCTGCGCTTCTCTGTGGGGTGCCACCGTTGTGCCTTGCAGTGTGTGTCCCTGCCCTTAACGCTGAGTTAGAGCAGAGAACCCATGCTGGACGAGGGCTGTCAGAGTTGCTGACAGCATTTGTCCCCTTTTGTCACGCAGCCTCACCTTCTCCTTGCAGCTCTTTTCTGCTCTGCCCTATGTGCTCAGGTGTCTGCCAAATCTGCTCAGGTTGTGCATTTCCTTCTGGCTTCAGTTTGCCTGACGCTGGTGCTTTCTCTCTGACCTTGCTGTCTTTGCCTTCAGCCCTGGAGTACTGTAGCTGTGGTCCTCTTTGTTGATCACTTTACACATTTCTTTACATTTTCTGTTTCTTATTTCTGCTTTGACTGTCAAAAGCCATTTTAACCATGTATTCTTTTCTGCCATTTATTAAGTCTCTTGCTTACCAAAAATTGTACTATACTTTCCTGTTTTTTAATTACTCAAGGCCCCAAATGCTGCTTCCTGCTGATGAAATTATTGTATTCCCATTTAAAATGGGGCTGTGAGGTAGAATATTTCCAGGGCTGCCACTGGGACTCTTGAGGTCCTGGGCAGATGCCTTACGTCCACCTCCCATCTTCATAGCCTGTGGAGATCCGGATGCTGAGCCTGGGGCGAGGATAACCTGTCGGCTACTCCTGCACCTCTTCAGGACCCCCCAGGTCTGTCTCTTTCCCCAGGGATCAGGTAAGTTCCTGCTGCGTGGTCCTTTTGTTTCAGAAAGTGAACCCAGATGGGTTTTGGTGGCTTCAGTTTTCATGTCTGAAAATATCCATAGTGCAAGTAGAAATGACAGCCTGTTTAAAATACAGATGCTTTACTAGTGAAAAGCTGATATGTACTATTCTTACTTATTTGGGAAATGTTTTATGTGCATGTTAGGCCATAGAGGTTGGCTAAAACTTACTCATTATCAGCACTTGGTCACCCAGGTGTGGCATAATGTTGACATAAAACTCAGCCATATTAATATTTCATCTCAGAAAAAGAAAATTATGTTTTAATACAGCATCTGTGTACACTTCAGCAAATTCAGAAGAATTGTTCTGTCCTGATAGCTCTTATTTTGTTTTGGAATTTCAGTGAAACAATTGTGTGAGCCTGGGATGTATTAACACTGTTTTTGGCCAGTGCTGCTGTTGGCAGGGGTAGGACCTATTGGGGTCTCCACCTTCTTTGGCAATAAGGAATTATTATTATTATTATTAAGTAATGATTAATTGAAATTAATTGTCATTTTAAGTAGGGTATAATAAAGCATCTAGTCCAACAGAAGAAATACAAGGAAATTAGTTCTCAGGATATATTAATGTAGTTCTTTTTCCTTTTAAATTTGAATATTCTGTGGTCTGACCTGTGTGTGTTTGCCACAGACTAAAAGAGGAAAGAAAAGGGCAAGGAACAAGCATCTAACAATTAGAAAGAAACATGCCTGGTGATAACCTGTGTTTTGACATAAAAGTATTTCAGCAAATTTGATAATCTCATTTTCCCACAGAAATAGTCTTGTTGACAGAAAAAAATATTTCAGTTTTTGATTGGTGTCAAATTCTTATCTCTAAAAGTAATATTGCCTTCTTTTTTGAACCAGAAACAAATGAGCTTTTGCTGCATGTTTGAACAAAACAAGTAAGAGCTGTGAAGAATACTGTCTGAGTTACAGAAATGTGTTACAAGGTCCCAGGCTTCCTCAGAAATAAAGGTGGATTTGAAAGGAAAAAATGAGGTCTGATAGTCTGAACACTAGGAAGTAGTGCAAATTAAACAAAATGTGACCACGTTACAGACTTTTCATAGCAGGGCTCAACTAACCACCTCAGAAAGGTGGTAGATCCATCCTCCCTACCTTGCAGTCTGGTTATCTTCTTCTTCAAGGTAGAAAAAGCCCTTGCTGACTTGTTTTACTGTGTGCTTCCGAGCTGCAGAATTAGGCTTAACTGTGCCACAGACATTTATATTTATTAATTTTGCCCCATTTGTAGTGAAGACTACGTGAGGGAAATAATTTGCAAAATCTGTGAAGTCAAAACCAAAATACACTTCAGTGTCTCATTGTGGTTAAATTTGTTTACATGGACACAGTGAAATGACAGGCTCATTTTTCTATTTAAGTAATCTTCACTTATTTTGATATTAACATCATAACCATGTCTGCCAGTTGATTTTAATGACTTACCTGTTGGTCTCCAGTTTCAATTTCAGAGAATTCAGTTTTTCATTCGGTTGTTGTACTTCTATAGCTGTTCTAGATGAGAAGAGTTTTGTACAAAGGAAATTTTAGTTGGTAAATAACAACCATTTTCTACAAGATTTACTCTTCTTTCCACAGGGAAATTATTTCCTGGAATTCGTTCTTCTTGCGATCGTCACCTCTTGGCTGCTGCTCACAAAAGTATAGAAGTGGGAGCTGTGTTTGCAGTCTTAAAAGCAATTCTGATGCTTGGTAAGATTATGCAGAATAGTGCGTGATGCTTTTGTTCTAGTGGTCGTGCTAGTTTGCTTCCCTGGGAATGTTTCTGGGAAAGGAAAACCCTGATGACAGGGCAAAAACATGGATGCTGTCTGTGCTCCTGTAGCATGTGAGCAGCAGTTCACTGCAGGTCAAGAGACAGGATTTTCCTCTGGTGAGTCAGCCCCAGCTGATGAGGATTTTAGCAGATGTGACTTTTTCCCATTTTGACCACTACCCTCCCAACCATGTCCCAGTACTTCCCAAACTCGGGTGAGTACCTCTCAAATATAGAGAGGCAGGTATGGTTTAAAGAAGGTTTGTGTGCTGTTTATTTAGGAGTAACTGTGAAGCAGCACAGCACAGGCACTGGATGGTGGTTTTCGTGGCAGTAGCTCTGCTAAACCCTCATGGATTGAGGGTAACACAGTACCAGGGAACAGAGAATAAGGGATGGGAGAAGTTAGTGTGCAGGAGAGACCAGTGCACTGTGGTGTTTTGAGCACTCTGTGTAAATATGTAGTAGTCTGGGGATGTGGCCATAGCTGCTGAAGCACTGTCAGTTTCCTTGGTGCAGTAGTTTGAAGTATTTTGCTGGTAGTTTTGGATTTTAGCAAAAATTCCTGTGTATGACCAGAGGCCCTGGTGTGAATGTTTGTTTGGAGGAATGGCTGGCGCAAGCTGTTTAAGCCTTGTTACAGCATTTTAGGTGTTGAACTTGATAGTAAAGAGAGGGGTTTCCTAAGGGATTGTGCCCATATGTGGTGCATCCATTAAGATCCAAAGGAGTTTCTGCTGACTTAAAGCATTAGACTACATGGTGTGGTTGAATCTTCCTTATCTAAGGTCTCAGGGCCATAAACTTGTAAAATGTGAACTGGGTCTGATTTTTTGTTTGTTTGTTTGTTTTTGGGCTGCATCCAAAGTATTTTTTCCTTGTTTTTCTGTTCACCCCTGTTGGTTTTGGGTAGATAGTG
>NW_008611692.1:0-18925 GCF_000691845.1 Merops nubicus | reverse complement strand
TTCAGCAGGTTTTGCTAGGCTCCCACAGCATGCTCTGCCCTTTCCATTCCCAGGAAGATCAGTCTCTCTTGTCAAGGTGTTCATAGTAAGGTGGGCTAAGGGGCCACTGGTCAAAACTTGTCTTTTGATCTATGGAGTGTTAATAAATCAAAGGGATAAGTCTTGGAAATCTGAGAAGGCTGAGTAACCCAACTCTTCCTTATCAGCCAAAGCAATTCCATCCACTTACAGACCTTTTCCTGTCGAGCGCATAGTGGCTTTGATTGATTCCTATAAACCTTTTCCTACTTCTGAAATATCCATTAAAAATATGCTTTGTAAAATGAGGCAAGTGGACAGTCCTTTGAACATGGTGATTTGTAGTGTCAGTGCTGCCCTTTTGAGCACTACTGCCTCAGTCCTGCCTTGCTCCTCAGCTGGCCTATCCCTTGGTGGCCTGGGGACACAGGGCCCAGGCAGACGTTCTCCCTCTGCTTCTGCTCTGCAGGCGATGCTGAAATTGGCAGCAACAATGTCAGCTCCCTGAAGAGCGAAGATTTTCATGTGAGAGGCTTACTAGATGAACTCAATGAGGATGAAATCTGGGGTTCCTCTCACACTCTGAAATCGTGTGGAAAAGCTGTTTCCATAGAAACTGCAAGTTTAAGCGAGTATGCTAGATACGTGCTAAGAACAATTTGCCAGCAGGTAATCTCTAAAACTACTCTTCTGAATTCATTTGGAGAAACAGTGCTAATTTGTTTGAAAAGTGTAATGCAATTAATGTTGAATTATTTCAGTAGTCGAGTTCTATTTGTGTTTCCTGATCTGGAGAATTTATACATGGAATAGCTTTTACTGGGGGGGGCAATTACTTTAGTTATTAGTATCTCCTTGCACTCAATCAGAACTGAGTTTTTTTCTTACCTGAATCTCAAGCACTTTGAGAAGACAGTAGGAACACTTCCTCAGCTGACTGCTCAAAGTGCTGTTGCAGTAGCATTTGTTCTATTGCAAAGTTGCTTTCAAAGTATAGAAGAAATGAATTTTGGAAAACCTGTTAAGAGCCTTACGCTTTCAGCTGGTGCGGAATGACAGGAGACATTTCTAATCTCATGCGTTGCGTGAACTGTAGTTCACTTCAGGGTTCACATGTGGAAAAATCACTTCTCTGGTTAGTTTACCCAAAGTTAGTATTGCCTTAAAACTATCTTGTGAATCTCTTATCTGGTTACCTACAGGAATGGGTTGGCGAGCACTGTTTAAAAGAACCTGAGAGGCTGTGCACAGACAAAGATCTGATTTTGGATCCCGTTCTTTCTAACAAGCAAGCACAGAAACTCCTTCAACTTATCTGTTATCCACATGGTATCAAAGAATGCACCGAGGGTGACAACCCTCAGAGGCAGCACATCAAGCGCATACTTCAGGTAATGCAGTGGGGAGAGGGTGGAAAACCCACCTGTGATACTCTGACTCTCAGCCTGTCATTTTGCAGCACCACCAAGTGATAGTGATTTGTAGTTCCTGGGGCAATCAAGCTTTAGATTTTTGTTTAAAGATACATGTGCTTGGGATCCCCAGTCTGTGGTAAACGTTTATAGCGTGACTTCTGGTGCCTCGTTACTTCTGATTCCACAGCTTGGAGGGAAGAAGCATGCAGCAGGCTCCTCACTGATGCTCGGCATTGCCAGCTGTTGGGAAGCAGCTGGACAGGGAGCTGCTTTTTGGGCTGCTTAGATGGAGTTGCCTCTGTCTCAGCAGGGCTCTGTGGCAGCGCTGTGGTGAAAGGCAGTCCTGCTCTGTGGGAAAGGCTCAGATGCCTTTGTGGACAGTCCTAGATGGATTGTTTCTTCAAATTCAGCTGCATTAGGGACACTTCATTTCTAAAACTACAACATGGATTTTTTTTGAATAGACCTGTGAAGTTGGCAATATCTGTACCAGGACAAACAGTGATCAGTGTCCTGCAAAATAATCACTTCAGCTGCTTCATTTACTTCAGTTGTGTCTGTATCTTGTGCTAAATACAGACATGTCCACTGGGATGGCAGTGCCATGGATTAATGACATCACTGATGAAAGAGCAAATTATGTTTTATGTATTCATATTTAACGGAACTCAGATTTTGCAGAGAGTGAGATTTTTATTCAGGAAACTTGTGTGGTTAAAAATATCGACTAACAATACTAACTGCAAAGATGTGGAAGGTAATGTACATTCCTAAATAGGTCTGATATTTTGGCATGTCATTAGACTATTAAAAGAGCAATGATTGTGATAATTCACTTATAAGATGAGGCTCTTCCATGTAAAGTAGTCCGTTACGAGATTTTTCTTTTTGCTTTCTTGACATCTGTGAATTGTTGACTCTTCTATTTGTAATGTTAATTCTATTTGTAATATTAATCCTTACCTAGAATTTAGACCAGTGGACTCTGCGGCAGTCTTGGCTGGAGCTGCAGCTAATGATCAAACAGTGCATGAAGGAGCCTGTGAGTATTTTGTTTTCAAACTTCCTTATCTAAATATTTAATGCAAAAAAAGTATGTTAAATTTTAACGTAGTCCATGAGCAAGCATACCACGAATGTGCTAGTTTACTTATGTTTTACTGTAGGGTTCTGGGTCTGTGGCTGAAATGAACAGCTTGTTGGATAATATTGCAAAGGCGACAATAGAGGTGTTTCAGCAATCCGCTGATCTAAACAATAACTCTTCTAACTCTGGTATAGGCCTCTTCAGTCCAAACTCTGTTGGAAATACTGACACAAGTAATACGAGACAGAATGGTAAAAAGACATTCCTAAGGTATTTTTTTTAGCACCTTTTTAATTATTTTAGCCAACATGATGCTTAATTATGTGTAGATTGCTTAGACTTTTTTTTGCACTTGAGACAGGAATATACACAAGTGAGTTACCTGAAGGTTACTTCTGTTTACTTTTGTTTGACAATAAATATAGTTGCTATTCTTGAGTTTTCTGGAAGCCAGAAACTGTGACTGCTCAGTCAACACTACTTAATCCAGATGCAGTGTCAACTGCTTTATTAAAGCAGCTCAGTCTTATAACATCTAATATTGGTTGAAAACTATATGGCTATTTTGGCTGATGTAAGTTTGTTCTACTTCTAGTTCCTCTGAGAGGCGCGGAGTGTGGCTGGTGGCTCCCTTGATTGCCAGACTGCCTACTTCTGTTCAAGGTAGGGTCTTGAAAGCTGCAGGAGAGGAACTGGAGAAAGGTCAGCATTTGGGGTCATCTTCTAAGAAGGAAAGAGACAGACAGAAACAAAAAAGGTATGACCATGGGAAATCCCTGTATGCAGAGGTGAAAGGTGTTTTTGAGGAGGAGTTTACTGAGGACTGGATTTTGGTTTCACAAAACTTCATTGGTTCACTTTTGTGGAGCAAAAACTGAGCAATCCCACACAGGGTTCTGGTTTCATTTAGTCTGAAGAAATCTCATTGGTTTCAAAGGAAGAACTGTGAAAGCTTTGTAGCACATCTTCTGTGACTATTCTGCAGCTTGGTGATGGGAAACATGAGGTTTAAAAGAACAGTTGGAACACTTGTTGTCCCTTCTCTTCTATAGCAGTAGGCCACTTTTCTTCGCATTAAGATCCCGTAACTGTCATGTCACTTAATTCATATTGGGAATTAAGCTTAAGCTCGTCTCTAACTTTCCAAGTACTTGAGAATTTTAATGACTTCATGGTTACTGATTTTCCTTTATTAAAATATTCTTTCAGAGTGTTTATAAATTTTTTTGTACTTTCTCAGTTATGATAGAAATTACATTGGATACCATACACACCAGGGCCTCCTAGCTTCAAATGCCAACCACTTTTCTTTTTCTGAAGCTCTTCCAAAGTACAGTTGTTCGAGAAAACAAATCACTTCTTAAAGGCTTATGGTATTTGGGTGTTGTATGTGGTCCCACTGTAAGTTTCTTGTTCTTGTGTTGCTAGTCTGCATTGGCTTTTTGATCACCATTGTCATTCATGCAGTATAGTGTCCCTGAGTGTGGCACCAGGAATTTGCAAACCTTGTAAACCCTTGGAAACCTGTGTTGCACATATTGAATTTCACTTATGATTGTCATTAAATTCTGTGGAAATTAAATCCACTGCTGTTTTCCAGCCTCTTCTACCTAGCTTATTTTCCCTTTATGGTTAGGCTTGATTTTTTTTTTTTCCTTTCCATCATGACTGCAGTATGCCCATAACTCTGTGTTCTGCTGGACTCTCCTAGTTCGTCTGGGCTGTTTCTTTGATAATCTTCTTAGGTGATTTATTGACCTATGGAAGTTCTGTTTGCCACGTGTAATTTTGAGTTGTGTGCTTTGCATTGGCTTTGTGAAGCCATCTCTTCCTTGTCCTTTTGCTTGATCTGTTGTTAGATAAAAAGACATCTTGCTTACCAGGTCTCTCTGTTAGGTGTTTCTGAGCATTTCAACACTTCTCTTATTCACTGGCTCTCTTGCTGTTTGCATCAGCAGAAGGGAGTATGGAACCTCTCTGTGTCTTCCATTTCTTTTGCTACGGAAGAATTCTAGTGTAGAAAATCTAAACTGTGCCCCTTTCACAGCCAAAATAAAATGCCTGTGGAAACTGTCAGGCACTTCCTCCATGTAGTTCCTATGGGCAGAAGTAAAACCATTTAGAAAGTCATTCTAGTTATAACAATAAATTACTTTCTTGTGTATGAAGCTTTTTGATCTCTTCTTGAACAAAAATAAACCTTACTACTTGGTGAGTGACAGAACCAATGATACTATGTGAAAATATGAAGCCTTTGATAACATATGTAAGATCTCTTTTTTCAAACACTGCTTTGTGTAGAAGGGTTGTAGCAATAGCAGTACTGTCTTGCAAACCCTACATTTTTCCTATGGAAATTAATCAGAAAATGAAGAGATGTTTCTACCATGCTGTTCCTTAAATCTGAAAATTGCTGTTTAACATGACTTTTGAAAATGCACATTTTCTGTTTTGCTCCTTTTATGGGACCTGGAGATTTTGCCATTCCTCTGTACTAATTCTCACTGGACAAGTTAAATGAAAAGCACTGTTGAAATGAGTAGTTGTAATAAATACCCACATGTATGTGTGGTTATACATTTATATTGTGTTTATGGATGCATGTAATTGAGCCTATATACCTAAAACTGCAAAATTCATTGCGTGACCTGTTACTCATCTCCCTTTGCTGACCTTTTCTCTTCTTCTCCACAAGGTATACTTCCAAACTCATCTTTGTGTATTTCTTCCAGTTCGTCTTCATCTTATGTTTATAATGGATACACAATTATCTTAAAATTCAAAAATAATCTTCAAGCCATTGCATTGCTATGACTTGTCTCCTACAGCCAGCTAAAGCTGCAGCTCAGTTTACTTTTAACCTAAGCCCATCTTAGAATTTTAGTAGAATTTAGGCAGCTATCATCCTAATCAGAGCTTGTGAGTCCCAAGTAGTTTCCCCTACATCAGACTACTAATGTGGATTACAAACTTAAGTTGCCTAATCTCTACTAAAATGAGGCAGCTAATTTTAGTTAGCTACCCTGATTAATCAAAGTAGTTGATTTAGCGAAAACAAAACGGTTGATTTAGTTAGAGCCCTGATTAATCAAAGCAGTCTTAAAATAACATGTTCTGTTCCTGAGACAGGCCTTCAAGTGTCCAGGCAATTCTTGGTCATTCAGTGCCCTGAGCTAGGTGGGTTCTCAGTAATGATCTGCATAATATGGGTATTTATACTGGCTGGTGTGCTGCCTTCTTATGTGCATGGTCTTTTAATTTGTCTGGCAGGGCTCTAATTTACTAAAACAGAAACAGACACAGATGTGGGCAGTGCCACTGCCAGGAAAAAGAGCAGACAAAACAAGGAAGGGAGCAAGAATGGGAAGTATCAAAATAACTTTACTAATTGACTTCTGTGTTTGCCTCTCTTGAAGCATGTCTCTCTTGAGTCAACAGCCTTTCCTTTCATTGGTACTTACTTGCCTTAAAGGACAGGATGAGCAACGGGAAGGGCTTCTAACATCACTGCAGAATCAAGTTAATCAGGTAAAACAAGCACAGAACCTTGAGCACCCTCTGTTAGATGTTTTATGTGTCATCGGTTTTATGCGCGTATGGTGGTGTAAAACCAGGAAGATTACAGTGCAGTGGTATGCCAAGAGGAACAGGCCAAGGAAGACAAATTGGGGAAGTATTTATTCCTTTTCAAGAGTGAATAAATCTTTTTTTCTTAAAATTGGTGAGTTACATGAGCTTGAGTCTGATTCAAGTTCTTTCCAGGAAAAATGTAAAAGATGTTTGTCCTGAGAAGAACAGTCTTCTCAGTCTCTAGCTTGATCAGAAGTTTTTTTTAATAACTTTGAAACTTTCATCCTTTAGGGAAACCCTTACATTTTCTCCAGCTTGTACAGATTAAGACTTTTTTATATTATAAAAACAAATATTGTTAGTCCCAAACTGGCCCATTGCCTACAACTCTTCCTTTGGATCACCTGTGTTTACTCACAACTTCTGCTGATCTACTCTAGTCTTCCTGATCCTATCTGGTTTTTGCTGTAGCTTACAACAGCTCCTTAAGACTGTCTTTAAAATTAATATATACAGTGTCCAGTGTAGTGGGTGTACATGTCCTTTTTTCTGTCTTTAGTCTCTGTGAGTTACTGTGACAGTGAAAATTCAGAGTCAGAAATCTGGTCTAACCTTTCTTGGCAAAAGATTGATACCTGTAGGGACATTATTTTCTCATATTGCCTCTTAGCTCAGGTCCAGGCTGTGAACTAGGTCCACATCCTAGTTAAACTCATTCCTTTGATGTTTTTTTCCCCTGACATTACTGTCACTTGAGCTTTCATTTTGCTGTCTGGGTTCTCCCCTGATGTGCAGCTGGTCCAGGTTCCCTAAGGTTCTGGTCATTTCTCACCCAGACACCCTACCAGATCATGTTGGAAAGCTGTATCCAGTGCAAGGCATCTGTTAACTTACCTGTGGTGAATAATTAAATGGGGTGTTTGAAATAATGTTTTAAATAAATGCTTAACAGAGCTGCTTATATTTTCTTTTTGCTACAACAGGAAGGTCTAGTCACACAAATAATAGCAGATCATCAGTTCTTTACAGATTAATTTTTTTCCCCCCACTAGTTTCCTTAATCTGCTCTTAGACAGGCATGAGGATAAAAAGGTTAATGATCTTTTATGATTACTTATAGATAAGGTTCACAAATACTTGAACTTCAAAGAGAGAACTTTCCTTTACAGGAGGAAAACAGCCTTAATCAAATGCTTTTTTGTAGATCCTTAGTAACTGGCGGGAAGAGCGGTACCAGGACGATGTTAAAGCCAGGCAAATGGTGCATGAAGCCCTACAACTTCGTCTTAACTTGGTAAGAAAAAATTATGTGATTGTCCTGATGTTATAAAAAGATGTGGCAGCTACTCTGGAGTTAAGTGGTAAGGAGGAGGAAACACCACGTCAGGGCATCACAGCTCCTGGTGAGCTGGCAGCTGAGGGGGTCCCTTCATTGGGATGGGCTGAGGCCAGGCCAGAAGGCCAGCCTGCAGAGGAGCATCAGGATCAGGCTCTGAGAGGAAAGCCAGGGCCAGAGGCAGCCCTGGCAGAGCTGTGGGGACAGGCTTGGGCTCCTGGCATAGGGCTCCTGGGCCAGGGCAAGGGTTGGGGTAACTTCAGTTGGGGCTGGCCAGGGACAGCAATGGCTGCTGGTGCCCCTCTGCCCTGACACAAGGGTGTCTCTGCTCCACTGTTGGTCATCTCTGCTCTTCCTGTCTGTCTTGTTTCAGCCGATGCCTCCTGGCTATAATGTTTAGACATTGTGTAGAACAAATGGGAAGGAGAGCCTATACTTTATTGATGCCTGATTTTTGTGCTGCTTTCTTCCTTTCAGCATCCCTGGAACCTCAGAAATGTGTCATCTTTTGTGGACATACCCAGGTGTTGTCCACTGATGGTTTATTCCCATGTTACAAGCAAGGATTTTATGGAATTAGGTGGTCAATGTAGCAGACTTTCAGAGCTCTCGGGGAACGTAACATTTGGCTCTTTAACTTAATGTGCAATTTCAGTTGCTTCTACTTGTATACATGTATTAATTGATGCAGAAAGTTTCCATCAAGTACTCTAATATCCCACATCTCTTGAAATCCCTGTACCAGCTGTCAGGGCCACCACAGATTGTTTAGCACAGTGCAGTAGGTGTGTGGAGACTATGTGTAAGGGCAAATGAGGGAGCACCAAGGCAGGAATAACACTGCAGCATTATTTTCCCATCTCCTTGGAAGCTGCTTAAGTGTGGCTGAGCAACTAGAGGAGTAACCACAGCCGTACGCTGCCACTAGGTCAGGCCAAGGGGACTTGGGCCAGCTGTGACCAACTTTGGGATTGCTGTGCGTCATGTAAAGTAAAGCATCTGCCACCTGCCCTTTGGTGCTATGGAACATGCGTGGGGGTTGGGAGAACTCTTGATATGGGCAGTATTTGGTTTAACATTAAAGCAGCAAGATTTTATCCTTTTGCAAACTGTCAACTGCTTATGTAGTTCAAGGAGTAATCTTCTTAGATGCAAAGTCAGCAAGGTTTAGGAGCTAAAAGCAGGACTGAGAATTGAAACAGTCCCTGTATTTATTGAGCAAGACACAACCCTGAAATAAGCTTTAAGTATGGGGAAGAATTATGTGAAGTGAAACAACTACAAGCACAAACAGTGAAGGGACACAGAGTGATTATAAATGTGACAAAATAAAAATAGTTTTCTTTGGAAAGTTGCGAAGTGGGAAACATCAAGAGAGACGACTTGATGCAGATCAGTGCAGGGGTAACTCAGGTTTTAATGTGACACCTTTTCAACTCTGAGAATTTTTTCAGCAACTTCAATTGTTGCATCAAATATGAAAGTGAAGATACAACGCTGAAAGCAGTGTAATAATATTTTGCTTCTCTAGATTTCCTCCTTAGGAGAAACTTTTTGCTGGGGAGCATGGAGTGGGGAGGAGAAGTTACTTGGAGTCAGCAGCTCATGCCGGCGTGCAGCACACGGGCTCGTGGGGCTGGGTATGGGTGTTCTCTGTAGGGCGAGGGCCACATGCCTGCCAGAGGAGCATGCAGAGCCGTGCTGCCTGCTCTGTTGTTTTGCAGGTAGGTGGCATGTTTGATACCGTGCAGAGGAGCACCCAATGGACAACTGACTGGGCACTTCTCCTCCTGCAGATAATCACTTCTGGAACTGTTGATACACAGACCAACAAGTACGCCTGCACTGTTTAAATGAGCTAATTCCTATCCTTGGTGCTTTTAAGCTTAGACTGCATGGATGTTATTACATTTTTCTTACTATTGTCCTGTTAGTGCTCAAGTGCAACTTATGTTCTCAGTGCCGGTCTCGGCTGGGGAGTGCCTCGATTTTGGAAAGCACTGGAGCCACTGTTTGTGCTTGTCCTTAACCAGCATGTCCCTGAGCACTTCCCTACCTTGGAGCCTGCGGTTCCTAGTGACTGTGTGAAGCAGTTGGGACTGGCTCTAGCTCTGAGTGGGGTCGATCACAAGATTTGTTTGTACGTCTTGACAGTCCACCTGCACATGTATCCTGGGGCTTACGCGTGTGAGCTGGGGCGGGCGGGTGGTGCAGAAAGCCTTGAAAAACCCGGCTTGCCCCACAAGCTGCATGCGTGGCCTCTGCTGTGGTATCTCCCTGGGTCTCTTGGCACTCAGTAGTTCCTCAAGGTCATACTTGTCTCTGCTCCCAGCGAACTGTTCACGACTGTGCTGGATATGCTGGGCGTCCTCATCAATGGCACACTGGCCTCGGACTTGTCAAACGCTTCCCAAGGAGGGCCTGAGGAAAACAAAAGGGCTTACATGAATTTAGTGAAAAAATTAAAAGTAAGTGTTATGATTTAATTTTCAGCGTTTCTTTTGAATTGCAGTCTGTGCTCGTTTTTAGTCCTGTGGCTTCTAGTGTCTGGGAAGGCCTCTTGGGAAAAGAGGAAAGAGCACAAGTGATAACAAGGAGAAAATAAAAATAAAAGGAGTGTGGGGGTGGGAAGACAGACTTCTACTATTTTCTTCCTATTTGATTAAAATTAGGGACCCTGAAAGACACTTAGTTACAAATTTAGTGTCTCAAACATGAGTAAAAGTATTACCTATTTTCTACGTTCAATTTAAATGAGATGCCATTGGTTTAAATTTAGTAAAATTGCAAGGAAGTGATTCATCCAGAAACTGTGCAGTCTCTAATAGCGAGAGAAGTGCAATGTTTGTCCTCTTTTTTCTTCCCCCCCACCCATTTGGCCTGATGGGTACATTTGTTCTCTAGAAGGAGCTGGGAGACAAGCGGTCAGAAAGCATCAACAAGATCCGCCAGCTGCTCCCTTTGCCAAAGCAGACATGTGATATTATCACTTGCGAGCCAATGGGATCCTTGATTGACACCAAGGGGAACAAAATTGCAGGATTTGACTCCATTGATAAGAAACAGGCAAGAGTAAATGATTGCTTTCATCTTAGTTTTTCCGTGGTTTTTGAAGTGTAGGAAGTTGAAGCAAACGGGTAGAGTTGCACAGTACACAAGTTTATATGCAGCATCATAACAGCATTGTCCTTCTGCTGAAATACAGCTTTCTGATGTGCTCTCAGCCATTACCTCAGCTTCACCTCAGCAGAGCAGGCCCTTTTAAACAGGTTGGCTTTCTTTGATCAGTGATACCACACTGTGACCGTGCACCAGCATCACCACCCCTGCAGCAGCAGCACAGCGATTCCATCTGCCCCTCTCTGACAATTCACTGACAACTGCAGATAGTCTAAGAGCTTTAGATGATGGAAAGGTTTGGGTGGGACCTCTCACGGTCATCTAGTCCAACTTCCTGCAACTAGAGCAGGTTGCTCAAAGCCCTGGCCAACCTCACCTGGAATGGTTCCAGAGGCAGGGCAGCGACCACCTCTCTGGGCAACCTGGGCCAGGGGCTCACCACATGCAGCATCAAAAATGTCTTCTTTCTGTCTGGTCTAAATCTCTCCTCTTTCAGTTTAAAACCAGCACCCCTTCTCCTGTTGCTACAGGCCCATATATATGCATCTTTAATGGAAACTGTTTTATGCCACTTATACGAATTCAAGATACCGGGGAACCTTTCACTTTCCGATTTAAGACTCAGTCATCCTGTTTGCTACATGCCTTCCTTGTTAAATCCATGGAGTAGCTGGTCAGTCTGTCACTGCTGATGGGATGAGTGCTGACACAAGCTCGCTCAGTTTTGCGATACAGGGTCTTGGCTGATGTCAGCCAACTCCACCAAAGTTGCCAAGAGGGAAGTTAGATTTGACTTGAAAAGCAGAAGCTGTTACAGAAGTATTTGCTTTTCAGGCAGAATTCTACATCTGAGAGCTCATTTTACCTGAGAACTGTTTGACCTCTTAGTTGCTGGGAAGAAGGTGGAGGGTGTCCTACTTACAAAAGAAAGAGTGAAAAAAAGGGTAGAATGGAGAAGTGTATTGGTTGGTTTGGATTTTTTTTTTTTTTTTAATATGAAGGAGTGCATGGTTTTTTAAAGTGAATTTATTTAAAAGAGAAACATGTAGCTTAGTATAGAACTTCTTATTCTGCAGACTGGGTAGACAATTTTTGTGATACACTTAGGCTTTCTCCCCTTATTTGAATATATAATCCTGTAGCAAGGATGTTCTCAGATGAGCATTTTTTGATATTTGACTTGTCTTCCATATGAATAATGGAAGTCGATAGTTTTAGCATAGCTATAGCCAAATGATATTATAAAAAAGTAATTGTTTTTACCTAGTGGCAGCCTTTGATAGGGGTTAAAATTCCCACCAGGATGCATTTGGTACGTTTTGTGGAGATGAAAAAATCCTTACTGGATTTTTCTGACTTGAATAATCATGTGTAAAAGTCATCTGGTCTCATGTTCAGCTTTCTATATTCACTTTTTTTCTGAAACAGGGTCTTCAAGTTTCAACAAAACAAAAGGTGTCCCCTTGGGATTTATTTGAAGGACACAAAAATCCTGCTCCTCTCTCCTGGGCATGGTTTGGTACAGCTCGTGTCGACAGGAAAGTGATAAAATATGAGGAGCAGCAGCATCTCCTCCTGTACCACACACACCCCAAACCCAAGCCACGGAGTTACTACCTTGAGCCCTTGCCCCTTCCTCCAGAGGAAGAGGAGGAAGAGCCCACCACACCTGTGTCTCAGGAACCAGAAAGAAAGTCAGGAGAACTCTCTGATCAGGGAAAACATGCCACGGACGATGAGAAGAAGATAAAGGGCAGGAAGCGAAAGTCGAAGTCGAGCTCAAGGGGTGATGTGAGTAGTTGGTGCCCCATACAAAACTGGAAATATCTCACTGAAGCATCTGATGTTGCCTGGTGCATCTTTGCTACCTTCAGAAGTTGTTCTGCACCTGGAGGAGTGTATCCTGATTAAGGGAGTAAAATGGAGATGGTCACCAAGAGAGTGGGTTTCTGTCAGATAGAGCTCAAGAATGTCCTGTGCCTAGCACCTTATGTGCTGTGTAAAATACACTAGGCTGGATCTTACTGAGGATTATTTGGGTTCTATATGCGCTTTCTCTTGTTTGGTGTGAAACAGCTGTTACTGTTTGTAAACTCCCTCTCTTCAGATTGTTGAGAGCAAACATGTTGGTTTTAAACACAAGCCCCACTCAAATGGAAACCTATTTGAAAAGGGCTCCTTCACACAAATAAACTGCTGTACCGGACAGTTTGTTCTGGTTTCTGAGATGCCTTCCCTTCTGTTTTTTTGCTGATTTTTGAGGTGTGGGTTCCTAACCTGAAAAATCTCTTAGACCGAGAAAGAGTTGGAAAAATGTGCTTGGCACCCCCTGAATAATAACTCGGGTTTCCAGGAGCAGCGTTCTGTGTGGTGAGCTCCTCTTCACACTGCTGCCAGCGGGGTCATACGTGTTGTAGGTGTGACACTGTTCTGTCAGCATCCAGCTGGTCTTTCAACATGTTGCATTTAGGTAGCTGTAATTTTAAGATCATTTTATGGCCTCTTTGATGTTTCAGTTAAGTTCTGTTATTTACATACTGATACAGTAAGATGCCCTTCTGCTATACCTAATTATAGCCTGCAGAAAATATTTGCTAATAAGGTAAAAAGTGTGTGTATGAAGTCGTTAGTGTTAATTACCTGTGGGCAGCCTGAGACTTAATCTGTTTTATACATCATTGCAAACAACAATGGGAACCGTCTCTGTCCTTTAATAATTTAGTAGGAAAATTGGCATTATTTATGAGTTTGTAAGGTATGAATGTCAGTAATGTTCACTTTTACTGTATATTTTAAGGAATATCCACAGAACAACATATACAGAGTGCCTCCCACTTACTCTTCGCTCTCCTCCCAAATGATGCCCCATCCTCAGCCTTTGTGGGGTTACGGCGTCCTGGGGCAGCCGCAGCAGCCGGGCTTCTTCGGGCAGAGCCAGCCCCTCACACCAGGTATGAACACCCAGACGTGGGGCTGTAGTGCGTCGTGTGTGACAGAGGTCGACTTCTCAGTTCTTCCAAAGAATACTGAGTCTGCTGATGCCATTTGTTTTAGTTCTTAATTAGCTGTTTTTTTGAAGGGCTTTCTGTTCTTGATGGTAGGTCTGTCTCTGTTAAGCTATGACACTTTTTTTTTTGGTAGATCAGTAAAATTGACCTACTGTAGTGATAGCATAAAAAAGCTCGTAGAAGTTCAAAGAGTGAAGTAAGAGAGGGTTGGTTAAAAGGAATGAGTGACCTTTGGGTTATTTCTTCTCTGATTCATACCAAGATCCATGGTGGCTAACTTAACATCTGCTACATGGAATAAAAAATAATCCATGGGCTTGCATTTTTTTCAGCGTTTGTCATCTGTGCATAATTTTTTGTAGGATTTTTTTTCTTCCAGTTAATGTGCACAGTTTAACACAGGTATTTTACTTGCTCTAGAAGGCAGCTGTTTATGATGTTTTGAGAAATACTGTTGTGTCCTTCTCAAATATCATGCAGCAGAATTTTAGAAGTTGGGTTCCAGTTATAGATAGATATTTGTTATTTATTTGTAGATTTTATCTATTTAGTTTTTATTTAGATTTTTTTGTTAGATATTTTTTCTGAAGCTCCAAATACAACTAGATCTGTATTTTAAGTTTGTGAAAATCTTCAGAAGATACTACACAGTAGCTAAGAAGTTTAATGAAATGCTAATTAAAAAAAAATTACTACCTTTGTTAGTCTGACTTATTTTTATCAAATAGCATAGAACGTGTAAATTACTGCTGTCTCTTTATAAAATTGGCTTGACATAATAAGCTGTTCCTGTATTGCTTTTGATCTGACATGCAACTTTTGTTCATCAGTAGTAGTCAAACACTTCATATGACATAGAACATGCAACAGCCCACAGCCTTTTTGCTTTTCATCCTCATTTGCAAGTGGAAGTCTTCAAAGTTATGTTGCCTGTGTAATTTTTCAGGCCAGTAACCAGGTTTAACCCAGTTCTCAGTCTGCCCTTGCAGAGATAAGCTTGTCCTCGTTGCAGAACTAGCCGACGAGGAGCTGCTGAGCTGGCAGCCATCTGTACCAGCAACGCTCTGACGGAAGGCAGAGAACACATCTGTGTTCTGGGTGGTTTCAGGTGGCTCCAGGTTGGATCCAGCAGGCTCCTTTGTCCCGTCAAACACGAAGCAAGCCCTGTCGAACATGCTGCAGCGGCGCTCGGGCACCACCATGCAGCCCCTGTCTCTCCACGCGCCCGCCCCTCAGCACCAGCTGCTCCAGATGAAGCTCCTGCATCAAGAGCAGCAGCAGCAGCTCCTCAGGCAGCAGGTGCAGTCACGGCCCCTCCAACAGGTTTGTCCAGACCCCTCCATCTGAAGAGCAGCACAGGGGTTTTGCCTTCCCTTGGGGCTGCTTGCCCTGCGTAGCCAGCCGGTATTTACAACCGTGGTAATTCCCCAAATAATGCTTAACCTGGACCACCTGCTTTTAAACTTCATTTGCCCTTGGATGTCTTAGTCTCTTCTATTTTTCCTGAGTTTCCTGAAATCAGGTTATGCTTCTGCTGCCTGATGATATTTGTGTTCCCTGTTGTGTCACAGACTTTCATGGTGGAATTGCATGGTGCTATGTTACCACCAAGCTGCAAGTAAGCAGCAGAGGCACAGTGCTGCCCTTCACAGGGAGAACTCTAGGAAGCCCAGCAGGAGCCAGTCGCAGACATGTGCTCACAGACACCCGTGTTCTCTAGAAGTAGCTGGTGTTTCTTCTCCTAACGTTTTTGCAGAGCACAGCTGCTGCTGTGTGCCAAGCCACGCATGGCTATTGTGCAGCACCCTTCCGTTTGGAGCCTGAGCTGATTTCAGGGTATGGCTACAGACAGGCTACTTTTCAATTGATGGCATAAGATCAGAAAACTGGGGTTTGGATCCCAGATAACCTGCAATGCGTGTGCAGTAGTTGGTGGCAAAATCAAGAACATCTCACCTTTATTTTTTAGTTCTTCTGTACCATTCTTACCCTTGCTGCAGTAGATATTGAATTGCCTTTATGCTGTCTTGCCTTCAGACTCTGCGATGTGCCCTCTCTGCTCAAAACAGTCCAAATTTTTAGGAAGTGTCCTTGTAATTTCTCCCATGCTGGCTGTATTTTGTTAGAGCTCACTCACTGTCCTTTTCATCCTTTTTTCAGTCTCTGCTATAATGCCTGCAAAGCCCTTTACAGCGCTTTAATTGCTGATAGGCTATAGTTTGGGGCTGCTTGTAGTTGTGAAACAGGTTTCCCTGTGTCTGTACTAATACCTTAACAAAAAGCAACCCCACAAAGCTCTGAATGTGTTTTGTTTGTTTTACCATATAATAAATCAGTGGATAATTGGTCCTTCATTTATGTCCTGAAGGCACTATGAGGTACTAAGGATCAGGTACCCTAAACGTTAGGTAATGGGCTGTACAGTTAACTCTGCAGTATTTCTTACATTAGCCAATCTCTTACTAGAGATTACAATCTTCTAGTACTAGGTCCAACTGGCTTTCAATTACTATGATAGAATAGTGGCTTGAATACGAGCACTGAATAGACAAATGATGATTGCTACTTATGGCTAGTTGGACCAAAAAGTAATAATTGAAGATTCAAAATAACATGTTGTTCTCACACCTAAGAATTGCTGTTGCTTAACACTGTTGGGTTTAGAAGACAGAAGATGTTGCATGTCACTTTGGTTTCACAGGGCTGGTATCTGAGCTGTTAAGATCCAGTTAGCTGCTCCTCCCAAGTGCTGTTGTCCTGGTTAGGCAGATTGTCAGTAGGGAGAGCAAACAGCACAAAGGTGTGAATCCATGTCTAAATAATATTAATAAGGTGTCTTTGAAAATTTAGCAACAAGAAGATTTGTAAGCATTGATGCTATGTGTTGTATGTTGTTAGGCAGAGCTTAACTACAGAAAGTTTCTTCTTTGTTTATGTTCCTGCAGCTGAAGAATGAAATTCCCTACTCAGTTGGAGCTCACTGGCACTGGTGTGGACAGTTCTGCAACACCAGTCCAGAAGGGCTCTGCTTGTTGGTGCTATGCTGTCCGGGCTGAGCTTATGAAAATGAATAGCTATGATGCAAGGTCTATAGGGACTAACGGCTTGTTAAAAGTTTTTGGAGTGTAGAATTTACAGGCTTCTGTGGATGGCGAGGAGTCCTTTCCATGGTTAGAGCTTCTGTGCATAAATTTCATAGAGGTTTTGTGGTTCATTAGCATACAAACCACCTAAAAGGACCTTGTCAGTGTTTCTAAACACCAGTATTCTTTGAGTACATGCAGGTGCGCTGTGTAAAGGTGTGGTACTAACTCCACGAACAACCCGAGCCTAATGGTGTCTGTTCTTTGTATTGTTTGCTGTGCTCTCGCCTGTCCTTTCCCTCCAGGATGTCTGTAGCACTGCCGTGTCCCTTCAGGATGGCTTTGACAACATCATGGTAACCACTCAGAGACCGGGAATTGCTTGTTTTTGTTTTTTTTTTTTTGCACAAACATGCATTCCTCTCCGCACACAGGCTGCACACTTTGCTTTTGATGAGAATGATAATGCTGGGGCACTTCAGATGATTTGTCATTAGCTGGGTGTAAATACTGAGGCAGTCTGAAATGAATGCACTCTGCTGCTCACGGGCAGGGAGTGTTCCCAGGCGGCGCTGGCTGGGAGCTGGGTGCTTACCTTACCCATGTGTCACCCTGGTGTTCTGTATGTCATCATAAAATGTGCTGGTCAGCATTTTGCCTGCTCCATCTGGGGGAAAGTCAGTGATCAGGTAGCCTCAGAAAGGTACCAACTGTATTTGTGCTGGAGATTATTATTCTAAGCTTCCTGGTTAGTTTAATGTACTGTCTTCAAGACAGCTGGAGTATTTTAAGCCTTTCCAAAGCCCCATTTTTGAAGTGTGTCTGCAAGACCTCTGTTCAGTAAATGGTTGTCTTCACTGCTGCAGTGTTACAGCAGTGCCAGAAATGAAACAAAATCAATTCTTCCATCTCACTGTGAGAAAACAAATACAGTGCAGCAGCTTGGCACTGAGCAACGGTGCTGTCTTGAAGGAAACAAGTCCCACCATGACTCTTTAGGACATACCTTGGTGGGGTTTGTGTCCAGAACTGGGCTTGTTTGGGGTGTGGAGGCCGTATCTGATGGATGATGTGTCTTTCAGAGTCAACCGATGGACCAAGCTGCTATTTTCACTCCGCAAGTTCGACCTCCGTCTCAGCTCCCACCGTACCCAGGGTTACAGCCAGCACAGGTACCACGCTGCTCCCACGGGGGCTGACATGGGAAGACCTTTGAGCAGAGCTCCTTTACCATGCTTGGGATGAGCCCCATGACTGTGGCCTGTGGTGACAACAACGCCTCCTTCAAGAGTGCTTGTGGTCTCTGTATCCTGTAGCTCATAAACTTTTTTAGTGTGGTCACTTCCCAGTTTTTCTGAATGGTGCTGCTGGTAAAGGCAAACATGCTGAAGAGTTAAGCCTGACGTTTGGCCGATTTTTGGTGAGATAGTGATACCAGTAACTATTATATTGTGGCCATTCTAGTACTTGGAAATTTGGATGGGGGGGAGACAAAAAGAGAAGGGGAGCTGTGGAGCAGAGCCCTGCTCTTGCTCAGTGCTGCTCAGGGAAGGTGACACGGTGCAGGTTCTATCCTGCTGTGTCACCACATCACAGCTGCCTGAGCCAGCAAACAGAAGCAGGGTACAACTGGTGTGGCACTCACAGGTGAGTGCACAAGCACAGCACTGCTTCTCGTTGGCTTGCCTCTGGTTGTCCAGGCTTTGGCTCTTTGTTAAAGGCCATCTCTTTTTTTCTGTAGTTAAGCTAATCTAAGTAGCAAAAAGGCTGGTGAAGGGTTCAGAGCACAGGTCTTGTGAGGAGCACCTCAGGAACCTGGGGTTGTTTAGCCTGGAAAAGAGGAGGCTCAGGAGAGACTTTCTGGCTCTCAACAACTTCCTGACAGGAGGGTGGAGTGAGGTTGGGGTCAGTCATCTCACGAGGAGCAAGTGACAGGACAAGAGGAAGAAACGGCCTCTAGTTGTGCCATGGAGAGGTTTAGGTTGGATATTAAGAAAAATGTCTTTCCCAAAAGGATTGTCAAGGCCTGTCCCAGGCTGCCTGGGGAAGTGTTGGGGTTGCTATCCCTATAAAGATTTAAAAGCCATGGAGATATGGTGCTGGGGTAACAGCTGGGCTTGATCTTAAGGGTCTTGTCCAAGGAAAGTGTTTCTGTAATGCAGTTTCTATAGTTCTGTACCGACGTGAGCGCAGCAGGCTCACTCTCCTGTCTGTTCTCCCCACAGACCATGCCTCACGGGTACACCATGTACAGCACGCCGATGCCTTTGCAGCAGCAGCAGCCTGGG
>NW_008611691.1:0-5294 GCF_000691845.1 Merops nubicus | reverse complement strand
TCAGCAATAAGATGCTGGAACCAGGACAACCAGAAAGATATTAGGTGACCATGGAAGCAGTGGGCCTTTTCATGCAAAATTACATCAGGAACCTTCATGTTGGGAGTGTCCATTTGCTTCTCAACTGCAGTATGAGCCCATCCATGCTCTGGGCAGGACTTGATGGAGTCAGAGCACAAAGGAGTCAATAATTTAAAGCTGGATTTATCAGCGAGGTCCAGAAACCCCAATGGAGAAAGTGAGAGGAGGATGGTGTCACAGATGACAAACCACAAACCATGGCATCAACAGGAGACCTGCTCCTCCAGCACCTCTTGGGGCTGAAGAGGCAGTTTCTTATACAGTAGCTCTCAAAATCTTGCTCTGAAATGGCTCAGCAAACTTTCCCTCAGCCTTGTCCTAGCTTGGATGGCCAGGGACAGTTCTGAGCACTGTCCGTTTTCCCTGGGAGTTTCAAGAACTTGTGTGCACCCCAGGACCCTCCTGGAGCACAAGAATGACGCTGGCCCTTTCTGCACCCATGATATATTTGAGAGGACCCTTGTCCTCTTTTTTTTTTTGCTCTTTCACACTCCTTCATCCAGTGGCTAACAGAGCAAGAGCAGTGGAAACACTGCGGAGCAGCCCTATGGTCAGCACATTTGCACAGTAAATGGTGTCCTGATCTCTGTTGTTCAAGCACACAAGCGCCCGCAGTAGGCGGCTGGGTTGCAACAGCCGCTGCCCCAGCTCTGGGCTTAAGTGTCAGTCCAGCATTTTCCATCTGGTCAAAGCAGCAGACTTTGTCTCTTAATCCCTTTGAGGGACACTGACTGGGGCATTGTGATTGCTCAGCCTGGATGTATTAACCCAAGAGCACTAAAAAGGTGTATCTAACTGGGGTTAGTAAGAAAATGACTCAGAAGCAGATGGGGTGAAATCTATCCTTAGGTTTCATAGTGAATGATCTAAAAAACATACTCTTGTTGTCCTTTTATAGAAGGATTTGGTTTCTCTGTTGCTGCTTTAAAAATGTCATGCTAGCTCCACCTAGCACATTGAATGCTTTTACTGTCACTGGTGAATCACTCAGGATTACGTACGGTCACTTTGGTTTGGTTTGATCAACTGGTTATTTTTTGCAATTCAGAATAATGTTTCCATTTCATTCCTTTCACAATCTCCTACAGGAAAAATATGGCCTTCAGCTACTCTCTGAAGGGTACATTTACTAAGTGTACAAAAGATTTTACAAATAACTGAGGGGGAAGGCAACACTTTGTTATGCACTACATATATTTTTAAAGTCCATTAGAGTCCTCCAGATTTATCATGCTACCTGAATCTAGATGGATATTTAATGTAAGTACAATTTTAAAGGTCAATGCAGAAATACAATTGACTGATCTAAAATTGCCTGGACAATAGAAATGCTCAGGCCACCTTTTGCAAATGCAGCCTAATGACTCATACCTTGCAAGCTCTGCTGGTCTCAACTGGACTGATATTATCCCATTAAAAGTTTCTCCTCAGTAGTTAAGCAGTCCAATCACAAAAAGAGGAATCCTGGAATACTAATTCCAAGGGAAAGACAGTACTACTACTACATCCAGTCTAATTTTTTTTTATTGGCTCTAAAGTAAATTTAACAAAAGAAAATGGCAATCAACAAACTATATTTTTGACAAGAGACAAAAAGGTTTTGGAGAAGGAATGATCATTGAGATAAGCCATGCACTTACCTACAGAAATCCAGGAAGGATTACTGTAGTGTCTAACAGGATAACTTACCTTCTTGCAGGGCTAAAAAGGGTTGGCACTGCCAATAATTGCCTTTAAAGTACAAAAGGAAGCCTTCCTGGTGCCACAGATTTGCTGTGCCTTCTGTTTATTTTTTCATACGGAATAGATTCTTGCTGAGCATCCAAATGTGAGTAAGCAAACAATAAATCATTCAAGGACTATTTTCCAGTGTCACAAGCTTTGGAGAAAACTTCACTGCCATTCAGACGGCTGGTCCTATGGGCCAGATTATGATGTCTAGGACATATTCTTCTCTGGCTTTTCTCTGAGTAAGTCAGAAAAGGTTGGGAAGATTTAAGGATATCATATGAAGTTTACCTAATTTGCACACTCCTTCCTTGGGCTTGGGACATGGTCAAGCAAGTGGTTTGTGACTCAAGTCCATGGGTTTTCTCATCAGAAGGATCAGTCCACTTTTTCTGCATTGGGTGACAAATACGCTTGTACCTGTGGCATTTCAGATGGGACTAAAATGGCCCCATGGTAGAACAGCGGCCTCCAAACTCACATGGCAGCCTTGGTCAGTAGTGAGCTCAAGCACTTCCACTTCAGGCCAAACTGAGGATGTAGGGACACAACACATGCTGAGAAACCCACAGGCAAGGGGAAAGCGACAGGCAGAAGTTACTTGGTTTTGCAGATAATGGGGATTAATCAGATGACTTCATAGGCGTTTGCAATTACAACGGCAATAGGGAGACACAGCATAGCAACAAAGACATGGCAGAAACATAACAAAAGCTATCACACGTCCTCAGCATTATTACATTACCCACAGGAAACAGGCCCCTCAAGTTTCTAATATTTTCATTTGAGGAAGCCTAACCAAAGAGGAAAAACATTTTGAATCATAAAATCATTTTGGATGGGAAAGACCTTTTAGATCATCGAGTCCAACCATTAACCCAACACTGCCAAGCTCACCACAAAGCTATGTCCCTAAAGCACCTAGTCTACACATCTTTTAAATACCTCTAGGGGTGGTGACTCCACAACTTTCCCTAGCCAGCCTGTTCCACTGTTTAACAACCCTTTCAACGAAGAAGCTTTTCCTAACAGCCAATATAAACTACCCCTTGGAGCAACTTGTTTCCTCTTCTATCCTTGTTACCAGGGAGAAGAAATGGACCCCCAGTCTACTACCCTTTCATGTAGTTGTAGAGAGTGACAAAGTCTCCCCTGAGCCTCCTTTTCTCCAATCTGAACAAGCCCAGTTCTCTCAGCTGCTCTTCATAAGACTCATGCTCTAGACCCTTCGCCAACTTTGGACATGCTCCAGAACCTCAGTGTCTTTCTTATACTGAAGTGCCCAAAACTGAACACAGTATTTGATAATATAAGATAAGGCTATCTGCAGACATGAAAAAAACAGCTGATATAAACCTTTGTCACAACACTAACACCAAAAAGAGCCAGAGAAACACAGATCAGAGCACACTCAACGCACAGAGATTAGAGAAGTGAGTCCCAGGCCCAAAAGCTGCACTCCTTTCCTATGTGGGAATCCTGTTGCTGTTTTACAAACGCACCATCTCTGCTCCACACGCTTGGAGAAGACTGAGCCCATAGGCTTGTTGGGCTCGGGCCCGCACCGAGACACATGCCAGTTCCACTAGGGCAAGAGGTGCTAAATGAATCTGCATGCAGATGGGGACCATGCACCACAAAGCCAGTGCCAGCTCTTTGGCAGCATGCTGCTTGGCTGAGAGGGTGACGCCATGTCGACAGCAGATGCTGCTAACACCTGTTGATGGGTACAGCACTCTCTCTTCAAAAGCAGTCAGCTGGGGAGGGAGGAAAGCATGGGGCTAGGAGGCGGTCAGGGGACAGAAACAGACAATTGCTTTCCAGGTTCCAGTGGGCAGTAAACAAAAGAAAACGTGTGCTGCAAGGTTACAGAGCCAGGCAGAACACAAGGGAATCTGCAGCAAACAGCACCAGTGCTCAAGGAGATGAAACACAGTCTGAAGCTGCAGGGCCCACAGTGATGGACCTCATTGCTTCACGTGCAGCAGCAGCAGAGCAGAAAACAAAGTCTCTTAAGTTTCAAAGGGAGATGGGTTTAGCACAGAGACTGCTTTGCCTAAACCACATTGTGGGCTGAAATTAACTATTTGAAAAAAAGAAGGATTAGGGCTGTGTAGAAAATAAAGATGAAGAGAGAATGTTTCCCTTCCCAAATAACAGCTATGAAGGTGCATGTAAACTACCTGAGACTGCAATTTCTTACCACACATCTGGCCACTGTTCTTATAACACATGCTTGTTCTGGCTATCTCCTGTTCACTAATCCTTTCAGCCATTTCTGGCCCAAGACAGAAACCTCAGCCTGCTGTGCAATGTTGTAGTGCTTAACCAGGACGTTCTCTAGGTGTGTGCCAGTGGACTTGTGCAAGATAAATTAGGAAGGCCACAACACCTTCATCATTCCCTCGGAGAGCACTGTTGACTCATTACTTTTGCTTCCAAAAACTTTTCTCATTTGTTCACATGCCTAGTTAAGGAGCATCCCAGACATCAGCAGTACTTTAATGCAACATAGCTTAGAAAGCATCCACTCTAATAACTTGTACAAGGGACAAAAAAGGTTCTGCTTCTGCTATGAAGCAGATGTGCTGAACAGGTATGCCAGATGTGGCATTTTTACTTCTTTGTGCTGAGGTCTCAAACAACATAACCGTCACATTGGGCCAAGCCAAAAAATTCACTTAGTTCAGGCAGATGCCTAGGGCAGGGAAGGCAAATATATACCCCTAATGCTCTACTGGCATTCAACTATTTTCAAGCCAGCAGCTTTATAAGCAGGTTGACTGTCCATTGTGTGAAGATCCTCCTCTCCTTACACCAAACTGAGAACCTGATACACGGTATTGCTTTTGGACCAGCACTGCCCGAGAGAACCATCAATCCCCACCCGTCCTCCTTACCTGATTTTACACTCTTCTGCCATATCCCTCCCCACACTCTCTCTTTTTCCACGCTTATGACTCCAGACTAGTAAGATTCACTTGAGGATTTTTAGCATTTCATTTCCAGTATCACATTCCTAAATATCTCCTCTATTAACTCTGCCTTAGATACTCATTCTTTACTATGTTACTGTTTTGCCAATGAGTAGGCCCAACAAAAATGATAGCACCAGCAGAAAGAGAATCCAATACACAGACTGTATTGTAGACAAAAATGTTACAATATGAATGTTACAATATGTACAAACAGATCAATCAGCTGGTACATAATCGACACTACCCCCAACGATCCCACAAACAACACGACTCGGCCCACAACAGGTGGTACAAACAGAGACTTGAGGTTTCCCACAGCTGGCACGGGAAACAGCCAAACCAGCAAGCTAAGCACATAAGAGAAAGGTGCCCACATGGCAACTCTCACCCATTTAGCCCGCGTTCACAAAAGTCTTAAGCAGACTGGGGCCCAGCTCCAGGAGAGTCAGGAGGTGTTTCCTGAACCAGGAAGCTCTGTGGAGTGCACTCCACAGACAGACACTCCTG